>NC_086069.1:8970523-9273553 GCF_948474715.1 Cydia amplana | reverse complement strand
AGTCGGTAATTGTAGGCAACGTCATAAGGCTTAGCACTTTTAAAGCAGTATTTTAAAACATCAATCAGCCAGTCGTGTTCGTGTCAAACCGCCCGAAGACATCATAAGATAAAACTTATTCGGTAGTCGAGCAGTAAGCATTATTTAATTGTTAGTTTGTGGTCTGCCCGCGGCTGCGCCCGCGCTCGCCGTCCCGTTGCCTTTTTACCAGCCTAATTGTTTAATTTACCGTTTAACCTAACTAAACCATAAACTGTAACTCAGACTCTTAAAGGTCATACCTCCAATTACTCAGTATTAAATCCAAAGTAGTTGAATGACAGAGATCATAATATATTATACCTACTTAGATCTGCACCGCCCAAATTACTTATGTAGGTAATAAATTGATAAGCAAAGTTCCTATACCACAATTTATCATAATCCGTGCTACTATAACTCGTTTTATAAACAATACATCAACTCAATAACAAAAAAGGGGATGTTTAGAGTGCCCGTAACTTTTTTTGGAGCATTTTTTTCATCCGCTCCTACCTGTAGAACTACATGGATGTGTGAAGAGCGAGTCATCCTTAGCTAGTTAGAATGGTTAGAGCGAGATGTAAAACGACTCGTTTTACATGCACTTTCTTGAGTCCGACCCTAGCCGCAGCAGGCAGGAAGTCTGGTGAAATCTGGTGTCTTTTTTACCACATTTGTTTAACCGGGGGTAAGTTTTGACACAGACAGTCCTACTGATGAGATAACACTGAATGCCCCATTGTTCGTCATTCAGATTCTTTAAGATAGCGATTATCGCTTGATATTCGTGGGAATCGCAGTTTATCACTCAATTTGTGAAATTGTGGCGTTTTTATGACTAATAATTTGCTTAATATATATTACGAGACTGTCGATGTAAGAACTGATTACAAACCTTAAGTTTGTTATCAGCTTCATTATTTAAGATTCAAATCACGACAGCATTTAATAGCGGGAGTAAAATTTTATGAATCTAATTTATAGTAGCCCATCAACTAATCAATTAGATCGAAAGGAAATGATTTTTGTTTTTATTAAGTGGCAACACTACCCATACTGGGCCGGCGGTGATTCGCTGAGACGCCATAACTTAATATCTACCACTTCCTTCCGATGCCATATAAACAACGCTCCTTCCCATTCAAGCCCCGTCTCTAATGAAATTAAAAGTAAGTTTAAGTACGCTTAAGAACTGCCTCTAGTAAAAATAATTATGGGACGACTGCTTAGTGCATGCTTATGCGCATTCTCTGGTGCATTGCCTTAGATCTGAGCCCTTATGCGACGAACTGTGCGTATTAATATACAAGGGTTAAACTACCCTGGAGGGAACAAAAACTCGCTATTATTATTCATAGTTAACAAAAAACCTCGGGGAATTCGAGTCGTTTAGCTGACGACTGCTTATCTATCAACATCAGTAGCCGGCCACACATTTTTCATCAATTTTTGATCCTGGCAGCGCAGAAAAAAATCGTTCAAAACAATGCGTGGGGGATCCGAGCATTTGTCAATTTTAAATACGCGTTTTCAATATCAACGGATGTATAATTTCACTTTCGCAAGCTCGTATCGTAGTTACATTTCCGACCTTGCTCTGTGCAACATAATTGTTTCTAAACGCAAAAACTATTGCTACGAACTTTAATACTTACTTAGTCCCCCGTATGCTTAGCAGTGCGTTCGAAATATGAATCGGGTTAAGGGTGTCGCGCACAGTGAAGTCACCCCACATGCTCGCAACCCTATTTTTGAACGACCCACATAGTGTCCAGTAAAACCGTTAATGTCTCCCGGTCGATACAGCACGGCCAGTTGTGCAAATACTCGAATCTGTTTGAGGATTACATCTTCGGGGGTGTCGAAAGTTGTATCACTTACACCAGGCTCCCTGTTTGTCTTGTCAATACGATGTTGATAAATGGACTCGACTCTAGAGTGGAAACACATTTACGTCGTTGCTTTTATTACTAATCTCCATAAAAGGTTATTCAACCGTTATTAGTTGAAACTCGGTGTTTGCTTTTTGGACAGTTGATTTAGAGCCGTACTATAATTGAATGTTTTGTTTCAGGTGCTGACGTCTGGTTTCTTCGAACTTAGGATAAAAAGTTTTACTAACCCGTTGGGTAGGTTAAGTAGTGGCCAGTGCTGTGATGGTTCCTCAAGTAGTAGTGATGCGCCGTGCCTGGCGCCGTGCAGGACTAAATTCCGCGTGTGCCTCAAGATTTACCAAGCGAATATCGATACGACATCACCTTGTACCTTCGGTGATATCACGACCCCAGTGCTAGGAGGAAACTCTTTGGATGTGCCCAACCTTAATGTGAAAGGATTCACCAATCCCATCGTGTTCCCGTTCGACTTCACGTGGCCGGTAAGTGTTCAAACTCCTTTATATTTAACCTACGACTGTGGTTCATAACAACCCAATACTTCATTAATTTTGTAAGCAATAGTAAAATCAATACGTCGTAAAAAAGCATTAAGTAGCAGCCCTACATCAATAAATCAATGCCGCCGATGTTACCAACATTCAAATTCCAATAATCCACGAAGGCCGCGTCCCGGCCGCTGTAAATAATAGTAAAAAAGAAATTACGGGATTCTGTATTCAAATTTGACAGAAGCGATGACGATAAGAATACTTGATGGTTTAACGAGCGCGTGGGACGGTTCAAGCGTTCAATGGTTCATTTTTAATTAATTATTAAATCGTCGTACGTTTGTTATTAGAGGTAGTTCTTGGTTAACCTTCGGCGCGCTGCGTTCTCATCTCCAGACGATTACCTACTTAATGCCGGCTGGGATCGTGATTCGATATTGTAATTACCTGTTATTTATTTACTTGTTTAGATCTATCTCGCGTTCAAGGATAACGGACATCTTAATTGGGCCTAAGTTACGGTTATTCCACCGGCGTGGATTGTCTCTGGCCGCACTGTGGACACTGGAGGTTTCGAGTGCTATTTGTATTTTATTTAGCGGCCCGCTTCAAATGTCGTACCGTCTCGTAATGTTTGAACAAACAAACGCTCCTAAGCTCGGCCGCTTGCACAAGCTCGGACCATCTGGAGAAAAACGTGGCATTTGGTAACTAAAGAAACTGCAGGTAGACAACCGTGAACACACACACCGCAAACGAAATTTAAGACTTTATACAATGTGGATCTCCCACTAGCCGCGTAGTTCCGAATGAATTGATGCTAAATTGAAACTTCCTGTTTAAATTCCCATAGTGGTCTATTGTCAAACATATGGTGCAGCTCGGGACCAATTGAGCGAAAGCCACGCGAAATAATCCCGTCAATCGAATTTCGGCAGTGACAGTGACGGGTGAAGCCGATCGTTGCCACTGTCGTTTTCACGCCATATGTTCTTTATCTTAGCCGTAGCCCGGCGGGTAAATGTCTCCCATTTGCTAGAACACTACATATGTTCCGCTCCGGCAGATACTTTATACTCGCCGAGGAAGCACTCGACACGTCACGGCCTCACGACCTATACCGACCGTGCTGAAGATAGGTGCGTCGCATTAAAATTATACATATAATTCACCCTAAGGAGCATTATTAGCTGAGTTTTTTCTCACAATGAGGTCATCGACGGACCAAGAAGAGCCTGTTTCACGAGGCATATCGCCCGCACGAATAAATATGTACGCGTAATGTTGGTATATGCCTAGTACACGCTCTGCGCGCCTTCGTGACTGGCCGGGCAGGTGAACGGCGCTCGCTTTAAAAAGGATCGGCGGCGTTCGATTTTCGAAATTGACATTTAATTTAGTCATCGACCAGCCGTGTCGATGGCCAGCATCACAATATTTTGAAACGCGATCCGCGCGCTCCGCCTCGGCTAACGGTCGAGGTTGTATTACATCCCTGGAGTCGGGAGAGTCGATTTCGTCACAACTGCATCTGAACTTTTTATCTGATCCGTAGTGAAATAATCCCGGGCATAACCAGATACGACCTCCCGATAATAGGTCATGAGCACATTAATATTACTGACAACATCGAACAGTGAAATTACAAGCACGGCGTGCGCGTTAACGACGCATAGAAACGATTCATCATCCGTTTAAAGAAAGAGATGGCTCACTCCAAAAAGAAATCTCATTTGTATTCAGCCGCCCGGCTGGCGGCTGGGTTTCATTTATTTTACTCTTAAACAATTTGTGTTTGTAAATCACAAGTTTTATATTGTAATGCGGCTTTGTGAAGCCCGTTAGTCCGGATGTCGCGGCATAAGCGACTCGTCGCACGTAGCTTGTAAGCGAGTTTAATTGTTACGTGTCTCGAGGAAAGGTTAATGCTGCTCAGGGCTCAGGGCTAATTGTGCCCTTCGCGGGGCTGCTCTGGGGAGAATGAAACTGTTCATTCATTCACTACTCGTCAAGACCGTTACTCGGCGCCATTTTGATCCGCAATTACTTACTTTTAAAGATGAGGGAAACGGGGTAACGCAAGGTGTACTCATACCACTAGGTAAAATGTCAGAGTGTATATACTTCCGCGCATGCCTCGCGCATACCGCCCGCTGACCGTGAACTATAGTTTTTTATAGATTCACTATAGATCCGTATTGCTTTAGACATTACTCATCTCGGTTTATCTTGATAAATGGACTAGCATTGTTGTTAATTTGTCGATAAAAACTGGTAAAAAAATAATTACAATTGTTATGTTATTAGTTAATTAATTGTATACGGAATTCGTTTCGACGAGTTATAACAGATAACTGTGTCTAGGTATGTCTATTCTCGTTGTCGGTCATCGTTGCGGTACCTAATGCTGATAATTTCATAAAAAGTAGCCATCTTCGAGACCCGAGAGCATTGTTTTTGTTACCGGCAGGCATTTTTGCGGGTAACATTTTAATCGCGTATTTAATAACGAATGGAGACATAAACTAACGAGTTTCCACCTAACTAAGGTTAATTAAATCAGAGCAAGTTATTCACATATTTGAGTTTTTATACTTTTGTACATTTTTTATGTGTCTATTCGGTTCAGCCGAGCGTGGCCTTCCCAGCAACGCGGGGGGCGCGCTACAATTGGTTAATTGTGAATCTTCCAAACCTAATCTTCAGAATTCATTTTCTATGTTAAAAAATTATAGGTATTATGCCGCTATTCTGACGCCTTTAAGTGAAAACAGGTACTTAATATATTCGACACAACAGCAGTATGCAAATTACAAGTTATAACAAACGACGTCTGTAAAAATATTCCTGAAAGCCTGGACACAATAATATGTCTTATTAACATCGGCCGTCCGCGAGGAAACAGACAACCAGCAAGAGATTGTTACACACTTTGCATGTTTCGTCAATAGTTTCACGCTCTACATATGTGCGTAGGTACGTAATTTAGCATTTCAATGAAAGTCAACCCAGTGAGAAAATGCCTTGACAAGGTTCGAATATCGAAGCAGAACAAGAAGATAACGTAGTGACGTCAGTGAATTCGAATAGTACGGTAACGCACGATGCCACAGCAGCCGAGACATTGTCACCGTGAGAACGCTGCCACTTCTTGCACCGCTAGCGGCCTCTCCATTAGAAAGTAATTAACAATACATTCCACGTCGCATAAAAACTTCACACCACGAATTGTAACATGAAACTGGGTTCAAATCGCCCATAATTACGATCGAATTGTAATCGGTTATGCGGGCATTGTTATTCCGCGGGCGAGCCGTTACATAAGCCTGGCACACACGAAAAACGGAAAACATTGCCTACGTACGGATCATCGACTTGTTACTTCATACTCGTAACGCGATAGTGCGTCGGCCGCTTTATATTAAACCATACCTCGCCGAGCACAACTTCCGTCTGCCGACTTTTTTCACGTAGAGAACGCTCTTAATAATTTCCTTTATCTCAATCCGCCCGCGCCGGGATCCTCTTAAAATACTTACCCCTACATCCGCTTCTTTTAATAAAGTCTACCGAGCTACGGAATGCCTCACGTCTTGCTGGCGTCGACACCGTCTTTATCACCGGGCAATTAATCCAGAACAAAAAATTAAATTATATTCCTCGTAAATGGGGAATGACGACCGCCGTTGCAAATCAACTTAATCACGATTTCATAAGTTTCAAATTTAAACAATCGGAGCATGTATAATTGGTGCGCTCGCATTGTTCAAGTGAGTGCGCAGGTATTCGGCAACCTTATCAATTAACGGCGAGTTTTCAACTGAATCCACCTAAATAAACCACCGCACAATAGCCGCGATGCCTCAATTATGCCGATCTTGCCGGGTGCTCAAACAACAATCCCACGTCCACACTTGTCAAATAAAATCTCACTTGAGATTATGATTAGTCATAGACAAGAAGATAAAGAAAATAAGCTCATCAACCGAGTGAATAGACAATAAACTTTACCGGTTTTGTTATTACGGCCGGCTAGAGCCGAACGCTAAGAAAACACTCCTTTTTCAAATGGACGCTCGTTTACGGTCACATTCTGACATTTTAATTGCATCTCTCAAATCATTTACGGCCGCTAGTAAAATTGTTCAAAGAGCCCGATATATATTTGGAAAAATTTGCAGGATTTTTTTGTTATAATTATAACTAAATTCATACCAAAATCGGCCGCGTCGCGTTCTGTAACAATCTCCATTTTATGCTGCGTTCCATTTTTATTAGTTGACGGCGGTGGTCGTTCAGGTGCGTTCTCACGTCGAGAGGGCGCGTCGAGCCCTCAAATCTGCAATGATGAAATTCCTCGCATTCCTGGCTTTATTCACCACACGCGCTCACTTTCTAGGAATTCTGAGTCGCAGTAAGCTCATGTGGCGGGCGGTATCCACGGCCGCGCGAATAAATCCCGCTCATTATATAGATACATACCAAGCAAGATGCGCACTATTGTACATTTGCATCTTTTGAGCATTATACGCCTAGTAGTTGTAGTAGGTAAGCCTGATGTAACACATGCTGAGGTTCGCTCCTTTTTAGCATCATAATTTAAAAAATTATATCTACATGTAAACAAATTAATTTGTGCCTATTTAAGTTTAATTCTAAGGCTTGTAATGTTTTGTAGCATTGCCTGTAAACATTTTTCAATGTGGTGTTAAATAAAAATGTTCTATGTCTATGTCTATATAAGCCATATACGTGTCAAAGGCCGGTCGTAATCTGGGAACTACTAAACTGTAGACTGGAACGGTTGTTTAACATACGACTGATAATATATTGGTTGCGCGCGATTACATCTCGATGTCCTATTGAAGATTCCACTCCGGGATGTTTCTCGGAACGCACGTCTCCATTGTTGATCCGCTAGATTAGCCGCTGGTTATCGCTCTTCTTGTGATTGTAAAACGCACTTAGTTTATTTCCATTCGCTACGACCGTGACCAGAGTACAAACTCGTCAGTTTTCTATGTATTACTCATCGGGTGGATAGTCGGTTCTCATGGTATGCAAAATAGAATAGGAAACCAGTTAGAGTTCAATCTATCGGAGAGTTCCGCGTATTTTCACTCGATTACAATATTAATAAAAACTTTTCAAGCTTAAGATAATCCTAAACTCAAGATTTTTTTTAAGGTCAATTTAGGAGCTTGAATTTGACGAGTATGTTTTATCTTAATCATTAATGATGGGTTCCGTTAAACGTTTAATTCGGTGCGGGTCCCTAATTATAAATAACGTTTGTGATCGTGTCTCGACCTGCGCGGCGGTGGAGGCTGTCCGCGCATCATCTTCGGACCGGATCCGGGTGAGCTGATAATGAGCTGTTTATTTGTACCGCGGTTTCGGTTTCTTACCCTTCTCTTATCGCCTCGATCTCTGCTATCCGACGCCTCAAACATTTGTTACCTTTATATTCATTATAATTATTGTACAGGTTGACACATATTCAGATCTGATTCCTTGCAGTGCGAATAAAAGTTATAATAATGTATTCGTGAGTCGTTAAAACAAACATGCTAACTATCCATGTACGTGCCTGCTATTACAAAATATATGGACTGTTTAATAGATTTATATACATTTTTGACTAAAATTGTGTCACAGTAATAATAATATATAACATGCTCGCTATAGTCATCCATTCAATTTATGATTACAAATAAAGTCCACTTAACAAATCGGCTTTTTAAGAGATCTAAAGATATATTCACTAACGCTCCACCCTGTATGCTCCATTCAAATCATTCCGTAGTTTATTGCGGACATTTTCATGTTTGGGATTCCAGCAGCGGTCCGCCGGCGGATGCCTCGTGGGCTAAAGGTAGCCGGTTCGTTTTTCACTTTAGCCAGTAGGTATTCAGCCCCGAATTCCTACCGTGAAGCGCTTTTTTCGCGATGATTGTAATTGAGGGCAATAAATTGTTAATGTCTGACTTATTTCGTGTCTCCGAGCGGTCGTTAGTAGCCGAAATGGTTAAATGTTTATGTCTCACGGTTACAAAACCACACGTTCATTCTGATATTGCGGGTGTCTAGGCCCGCGTATGGCAGTTAAACTTTTAATAGCCGTCTAAACACACTTAATTTTCCTCTTGATGTTTGTATTCTTGCTAACTGATTGCGCCAATGCTGAGGTTCATTTTCATTATCACCTCGATTTAGTGGTTAATTTTTGTGATTGGCGTGTGAACAACATAAATGGGTAAATTTATTATTAACTAATGTCCTCGGTTTCACTGGACCCATGCGAAATCATCTCGAAAATTACAGCTATTTACTGAGTGGCTATATCTTTTATTATCATTACAAGCATATAAACTGCTGTTTGAAAGCTTTTTAATTTATTACGCGCGCAGCGCAATCCGGTCCGGCGCAAGAGACATGAAATATGATAGGTATGTAACATTACTAAATTGAAATCTAATAAACGTATTAAATCTTTACAATTCGACTTACGAGTATTGGACTACTTCCAGCGATCCTTATAAATCCAAGTGATTTATTCTGACGTTACTCTTTCAAGTTTTAAGTGCTTTAAATCAGTTTACATTAGGTAAGCATTCCATTTAGGTGTATAAACAAAGGATTTCTCTCGTTTAACAATTTGAATTTGGAACGCCGTAAGTTCACATAGCCCGCGAGGTCGGCGGTTGAGAACGTCTCACTTTTGTCTATATATGCGTCCGAGACGTGCTTGTAGCGACAAGGATAACCCGGCCGAGTCACAATGCATTCCGATATAAACATAGTGGTAGTGTTTGGACGAATACGTAAACCGACGGATAGGCACACACAGTATAGAGGCTCCGGTACCGCTCGGCGCACTCGCGTTTAACACGAAACTGCTTAGCATTCTAGCCGAATGCACGTGTACTGTCGCCAATAAACTGTCGACCTAGATATTTTTTGTGGGAGACTATTTCAACAGGAAGTCTCCTGTTCGTACGACATTTATCGCAATAACACTAATAGCTAAGCTATTTTATTGCATCGAAAAGGACCTATACTGGCGGCGAGCGCAGGTCAACGCACCGGGCGATCGGCCATGCCAAAATAGAAGGAAGATAAATTTAATTAAAAGCATTAATAATCCAAATTAAACGCTCTCGAAACGCTTAAATAATGAAACACGTTACGCGTCCTGTATCAGCCAGACGTTGAAATTTGCATATCTTTTAATTTGACGTATGGTGCGGCATCGAATCGTATCAAAAAAGGTCGAATCAAATTTGCGAGTGTTTTTGTTTATTATCATTGGGATTACAGACCTTATGCGGAGCGTTTTAAGTATTGTAACAATCGTTCAGAGGCCGGTACCGGCTGGGTGCATCGAAACCTGTCCTCGCCGCGGTGTAACAAAGTGTGAAATATGAAATCACGACTCTACTTGCCGGTGTTTGCGTTCCAAATATTTTCTCGTGTCGAAACTCGAAAGCGAGGCCTAATACGTTTTTCCTGATGTTTGATGAATACTTTCGATAGTATACTGTAAAGAGTGGAACGAATAATCGGGGCGCGACCTTGTTCCATTTTAATCTCACCTGAATTCTAACTTTCATTACAGTGTCGAGCTCTTAGTTTTAGTTGTTGCACTCAACGGACCGACTGAAACGTAGGTACCTAAAACATCTGTTGCAGTTTACCCGCATTCATTTCTATAGCAAACAAAACAATGGTCGGGACACGTGGTAAGCGCCAAACGGCCGGCACCTGATTATTCCCTTTGTCCGACCGAAGTCGTCAAACTCATAAAGATCCCAAACACATGACGTCCAGCACAAACGAGGCTCGGTAGTTCCCACGTATCCTTACATTGAGCATTTTAATTAATAACAAATATTGCGTCGGAACGGGCTCTGATATAGAAGTAGCCTCTCTGGGCACCCTCATAAAACGATTATCAAACAATTCCCCAACATTCAGACCGCATCATATCAGTCTATTGCTTCGTTTAAGTCGGTTATACAATTTAACGCATCGCATTGAGGCGTAGGATTAATGCGTTGTGATACAGCGGTCTTTTTATTGTTTAACTCGTAAAAATAACATTCATATTTTATAATTTGAATACTAAAAGGATTCTTATTTAGCACTTTAATCCACTGCTCGTTGAGACTGTAGCTTACTTCAAAATTGGAACTCGAACTACGAGTACCTATCGATCGTTAATATATCATAAATAAAGTGTGGCGTTCACGACACGTTTCCTTAATTGCGGGCCGAGTAGGTAACAAGTCTATGCAACTCTGTGTACGGTATTGCCAGCTCGACGCGTTTATAAAGGCTACCTGCACACGTACGCTTACGTCGGCCACTTTTTATGGCCGCGTCGAGAGTCACTGTCGTGGGAACCGGCATATACTTACGCCGCCACAGCTGACCGAAATGCGCTCTCCATACTCGATTAACAAATCAATACGACTACTACGGCTTGCCATATTTGATCGCTTACGCGGAGTACCAATCATAATGTATTTTGACAACGCACCGTGTATCGCTCCTTATTCATAAAATATTACGGGCGTTAAATGGTCGTTTATGCGATAAAGGAGGAGCTGCGAGGATTTAAGACTCACATTTGTCCACCCGCAGCAGCCTGCTTAGTATGCAGAGGCGGCGATAAGACGTCCGCTCGTGTTGTCTATGTCCACGTATTAACGAAACGCTCGTTATAATTTCGTCAAAACCCAACACCGACACCCATTTCTTAATTGAGACCCGGTCGATAAGCAATTAAAAGGCTTATGAATAAGTAAACGCGTTTCGAGAAGTAAAGTGCTCGTTTTTAGCGCCCGTGTGACGCTTCGAGAAACGATGATTTCTCGTAGTGACAATAATCATTGTGTATAGGAGGCGCGTTTCCTATGCAAATATGTCATTGTTGAGCGCATGGTGCCCATGCAAATAGTGTTTTCATTCATCAAGCTAATTGACAGCGACATCTGTCAGAGAAACTGAATCACTCCTTAAGAGCGGTGATCAAGTGAGTTAAATGGTGACCCTACCATCCGGCCCGGCAGCTGCCGTGACGTTGCTCATTGTAATTGTTCAGCCCAGCTCCCCTTCAAGATTTCATACGCCATTAATTCCCGTACAAACGTCTCCGCCGAACTTAATTGCCCGATAATCCTTTAACGACTTCAGCCCAAAATCAACAAGGCTTAATTTTTGATCTTGTAAATTGTTTATTAACGAGTACGGGTCCGATTGGTCGCGTAATTAAAGCTCGATTAGTTAACTGTTAAAGGTCGGGGAACATCGGAGCTGTGGTCGTGCGCGCAGGTCGAGATGCAACCTCGATCCGAGTTTATGCTTTAAACAACCGGTTCCTCTGGTGGGAGAAATTTTCATAACCCGAGAGACTAACATTCCGAAACTCTGAAAGAGCTCCACCAGGGGCTACTACATAGGTACCTATATAATATTACACTTGGGTTGCGAAATATACTGATTCGTGCGGGATACCTCCGTTTTTGCAAGAGCGGAACTGGAGCGGTGTCTCCCATAAAACTCGTCGATAAGTGTCGTCGCAGGCGCCTTGAAGGTGTTGACTCGTTGCGTTATCGTTTATAATCGATTTAGACTGCCGTTTCGCCTCCTTGTGTAAACATCGACAAAATGTCAATAGCTCCCTATCAGATACGCGGAGCTATTTTTTAAGGCCCGACACCATTACGGAGTCCCATATTGGGCACATTAAATTGTAACAGAGTCGACACGAGCTCACTCCGTTTGTATTATTTTTAGCGTTTATTAAAAACCATTTCGCTACCATCTGCTCCCGTGTTCACCTGTCCATCATGCTGGTAATTTACACTCGTTCGCGAGCCCGGCACCGGTCGAGCTCCTCGTAAACTAAGGAAAATATTTGTACTGACCCGCCGCACCCATATTTAAAGGTCTCGTTTTTAAAGATGCATTATCTTGATTAATTGCGTTGACATAAAAATCTCGTTTCGTTTTATATGTAAATCTTTAATGGTTATTTTCTGTTTTTCAGGGCACTTTCTCGCTCATAGTCGAAGCGTGGCACGACACCAACGAGACGTCGAGATCTGACGGTGAGTTAATGACTTTATGATAAGAAGGGTCATGATCATGAAATCGCCGAAGCCGTTTGTAAAATTCGAATCACGTCTGTCACGAGTCGCTCACATTCAGGTTTCACTGTAATTCTGGGTGTTTATCGTGCATTTAACGGACAGCATGTATATTTGAATGCTCATATTATCATATCGTGGAAGACAAAAATGTTCCCATGGCTGTGGCGATTGGCGTGCGGGGCACGCGGCGGCGCGTGAGTCGCGTCGCAATGCGCACTATTCTAATAAACGCAGCCTTCTGTAGGACGAAAATTTAGTAGAAAATGTTGTAATATATTCTAGTGGCCGTTGTCTGTAGGTACACCTCGCTACTTAGCACAGGAAAACTAATCGAATCGCTGATACCGCGTCCGCAGCTATCAAGGTTTCGTGACTATTTTATGAGCATGCCACTACACGCCACAAATTACAGCTGCCATGTGCACAAATAAATATTTTCGATTATTATCGTTTGATTTACATTCGATGTACGATCGGATCAATAAGTTCGGCACGGATATTACTAGTCTAAATGCTCAATAAAGATTCGACAGCGGTTTACCATCATGCGACATGGCGTGACTGAAAAAACGGTTCCAAATGAATTCTACCCACCGTAAATACATCATCGGGGTAATTCGTTTAGCTTCTGATTTACCACGCACACAAACACTTCAAAATATGACAACTGACAACATAATGTTGGATACGGGTCATGTTCTAAATTAAAGCCAGACTTTTCAAAGGCAGTCGAATAATAATATCGTGTCGTACTTTTTTTTTAGAATCCAAAATCGATTTTCTCAAACATTGGAATGGACGCGAAAAACTGCCGCTCCGCCCACTTCTTAATTAGATTTTCATCCTGCTGCACTCTGACCGACATAATTACTATCCCGGACAACAAAAAAACCCTGGTGATTTACTTAGAAGAGATTTGGAGATACGGGGAGGCTCAACGAGCCGGTTTACGGCAATCATTAGCCTCCGAGTGGATAGCAGAGGTCGGGCATATTTTAATACCGCTCGGGAGCGATGGGCGGCGCTCACCACTACCGAGAAATGTTACCAACAGAAATCTAATCAACCGTAATAACAGGTTACACGCACGCCGTTTATGCTCACTTACTATCGACTCACCGGCTAATACTTAATTAAATCACATTCGTTTTTTTTTTCTAAAAAAACAGCTGCAGTTGCACTAGGCCGTTACGCAAAAAGATCGCTCATCGCCCCTGCTTCGTTTAATTTGTGTGCAGGCGTACCGAAGAATAGCGACGATGACTTAAGAATTCAATATATCATAGATAAACGCGCGATTGTGTAGAATAGCGCTTGTTCATGAACGTATAAAGGGATTCTTGCGTTAAACAAACAACTACAATGGCTCCTCGTTTCTCTGGCGAATCTGATGTTGTCGCTCGTTCCTTCACCGAAATCTTTTGTGCGCCCGAGGCGGGCACCTGGCCGGTAACGGGCCTACATTGTTTACCGCGAGGATACACCTCGGAGGGAAATCATTTTTTAGTTTACACTTCATCTTTCGTCGTAGAGCTAGAGCCGGGTAAAAAACCAAGGAGATGGTCCGGAAGGTTCAATTTATGATTCAACAGGCTCAGGAAGCGCCGACGACAGATGCTAAGCACATGCGTCGGGATAATGGAGGGCACACTCCACTGTCTCGGAGTTTGTTTAGTTTACATTTACGATTATTGCACTGCTTCGCTTTACACCTCCATGTAGATGAAACCGGAAAAAAGAGCGTGTGAAAAGTATCGATAAGATTCGTAGCAATTACTTGTCTGGGCCAGTGCGTTCGGCCCGGGGCGGTGCTACCGCGCGGCGCGGCCTGGTATTACACGACCGAGATGCGATTATTGATACAGTTATGTTGTGACGGCTTGCTATCTTGTTATCCGCCGTACGATATTAGTCAATTCATTACTCGTTATTCTTCGTCTCTAGCTCTCTTTCTTTCGTATTTGTAAATTAACAGGTACACTCATTGCTTTCCTCAAAGGTTAAGCACTGAAAATGTAACGTCTACATTGCGCAATCGGCATTCATCGGATTCTCCGCGCGGAACGAAATGTCCATTTTCTCACTAAACAATGGGGGAATTTAAAACGCGAGTCGTCCCATGTCGCAAAAAACCAAATCTGTGTGTTAATTGATTTAAAAAATATATTTAACTAGCGCGCGGCACGATGAAGCCGAATACTCGTCGAGCCTGTAGTGGACAGTTTTATAAACAAAAGGAGTGCGTTGTGTGTACACAATCCATTCATGAGATGCCTTTTCCCACACCACGCGGCTAGAGTGGGGCGGCAGGTGCCGGCAGGTGCGTCGGAGACGGCGGCGACCGAAGTAATGATGGCGGACCAAGCTCCACAGTTTCGATTTCATTCGAACGCCAGAGCTCACTAATTAGACCATCGTCGCGATCCAGTTTAGGCGATCGATAGACGTTGTCAATCTACGGGCTACATAATGAATGCGAGCTCCGCATCCGGTGGGCTATTGATCGATGGATGCCGCGACGGAAACGTCGCGTGAGCTTCCCAAATCGCGCAGCATCCACCGATAGCCCGAATTATCGGTTATTTCACCTTTTGTTTTTGTTTATCGGCCGTTCTCTACTCTCGTTTTATTTGTATTGACCTCGTAATTACGGCACCGGCGGGCGAGCCACGTACTGCCTTTAAATGCGTTATTTATTTGTGAATCGGAATTACATTAATATATGATAGCGCACACCTTCATTTAATATAGTTACGGCTTCGAATTGGGATAATAGGTGTAATTTGTGCGGTTTCATACCGGACCGTTGGTAACGTTTTGACGGCGAGTAATGCGTCTATGCAGAATAGAAACGTCTTAACGCATTTGCAATTTTCCTACAAATTGCTTAGTCATTCGGATGTTGAGGGTTAGCACACGTACCTGTCCGCGAGGAGAAACGGCGCCTTTTATTTTGTTATTAAAAAAAACGCATATTAAAGCTGACACTTCGTAAACATTACGAAATGCTTAACACTAAATTCTTAAAATAATAAGTGAAATGTTTTTCTAAGATAGCCATAGCCCGTGCAGCCCTAGCGCCCGCGCTCCGCGCACGGGTGCCATAATTCTCCGCTACATGGAGCTAAATTGCAAGCGAGCTCAGTTCCCACACATCATTTTTCTAATTCCCTCCGAACTCTGCACTTTACTTCGTTAATAACGCTTCTAAGAAGCATCTATCACATTTCACTAGGTTGTTTACTGCTTACGATTGATTTTTTTAAGACTAGGCACAAACGAGCCTCACGCGACCCTTGTTTTATAACCGATAAATAACTGACATTTTTCAACGGCCTTCGATCGGAATAAATTGATATTTATTGTCGACTGATTGTATTTTCGTTTGGTAGGCGCTGCAGCGCGTATGCGTTTTATCTTTTAAATTTATTGGACAGATACGATCGGTGTAAGCCCATACCGGATCGGTAAATCGTGTGCACTATGCGCTATTCCGGCATCCTCTCGCGATTATCCAAACGTCCATGTTCTGATCGTTGCGTTATTTGTAAACAAAAGAGTCAATTGGAGATAAGTAGATCTCAGTCTCACACTCTATCTCGTTACTTGAAATCCTTTACCGCTTTCGAAACAAATAAAAAAGACAATCGACTCGAATACCATACGCCACGAAATTAGTCGGATCGATCGTTTTTATATACCTTTTAATTTTGTTTCGCGTCTGGTTTAATTTTATCTGCTGTAGGGATTACTGGCTTAGGAATGTTCCGGCGAGGCAACAAGACTAAAAAGTGAGCATACAGAGAAATAAATAAAGGTAGGAACTGGTCGAGGCTCGACCGTGATGAATGGACTGGCAGTTTTTTTTTTGAATCAGTGCGGGTAGTTTTCACGGAGGTTTTGTGGCGCGTAATGCAGGCCTATCCTTGCCAGTTTTTGTGTTACATGAGCTAATGACATAATGTCAATAGCATAGCTCTTGTTACAGTACAGTAACAAGTTTATGCTGCAGTTATTTGTCAGTAAGAAGTATTTATAGACTGTTATAAATATTATAATTTCTCTCTAATGTCGAGTGAGCTTGACATTAAGTAGATGGCAAGTTTACCATCGTCCACTTACACTTCCCAGGCTGTTACTGTAGTCGAATTTGAATCAATCATGCTCAAATGGAACAGAATCACGGGCAATAGTCTCACGGTATGCGGGCTAACAGGTCAATCTACCACCCTTTCCCACGACGATAAGCAAAGGATCTTAATTTAATTAATGCCCATTATCCTTTTTAAATTCACTCTTATCGGGGCATCGTGCGCAATAAGTTTGTCGAGGATAAAATGCTTTAGATTTTACGTACCTAATACGCTGTTCATTCCAGATTCCATTAAGATGTTTATTTATTGCAGTCGAAGTTAAAACATTGAAGTTTAGGTGTTTCTTCCTCATCCTACTTTTTGCCCGGTCGCTGAATTAGTTCTCCAGAGCCCTTGTTTGGCATTTGGAATTGATTTAGGTACTAGTTTCTGCAAAAGCCGCTGCTATCGTACCGTAAGGAATAATGTTATTCTGTATAACCCGTAATCCGTTTCCATAGTTTTATTTTATTCTGTATAAGTTTTGTCAAGTCGACGGCATGATAACGTTCTTGATGTTTCTCAGTTATTTATGGAATGGAAGTCATTCTGTGTTTAATAATAATTATAGGCTTAGGAATAATCTCTAAGCAAATGGCAAATTCTATAATAGAGTTATTACCTTCCAGACACACTAATCGCCCGCATGACGAAGCAGAGCATCGCCGACGTGGGGGGCCCTTGGGTGGAGGAGGAGCAGCGCTGGAGCTCGGGCCCGCACCTGCGGCTGTCGTACCGGGTGACCTGCGCGGAGCACTACTACGGCTCGGGCTGCGAGGTGCTCTGCCGGCCGCGAGACGACGGCTTCGGCCACTACAGCTGCTCGCCCAGCGGCGCCATCGTCTGCCTCGCTGGCTGGCAGGGGGAATATTGCCAGAAACGTAAGTTCCTTACCACTAACTCTTTGTTTTCTTGCAGGTGATCCTCTAATTGACGTCTGCGCTGATTGGTTTTTAATCCTGTATTCTAATTATCACATGAAAACCGTTTGTTCCTAACCTTTTCAGTCCGGTCACCCCTATGACTAACTAGGGAACCTGATTTTACCCCTCCTTCCAATGGTAATAAAAAAGAAAACGTGTACGTTTGTTGTATTGTTATCTTAGGTTAGGTTATTACCCCCGTAAAATACCAGTTTTACCCCCACGGGGGTAATTACCCCCAGGTTAGGAACCACTGAATTAGATGCTAATTTGATAACTGAATCACTCACCTTGCTTCTATTTATGTAACATTGTACATGTACACTGCCACATTTAAATAAAACTATAGAAAACCAATCTTATCTATCTAGAACAACTATTTGTATAAAGTTGTCAATTTGAATATAAATTAGCGAGAATTAGTCATTATAGACGAACGATTACCAGAGCAACCAAATTTAAAATGTACTACAAGGTTCGACATTCAAATTCTATGTACAAAATGTAGTACGCAATGTTCCAAATTTGTTTCAAATTTAAATATGGAACGGGCAATTCGCTCTTCCTCATTAGTGGTTACGCGACGTGACAGTTTAGTCGAACATCCTCTGCCTAATTGGAGTTGATAGCCTTTATTGCAATACAGATAATGCATTAATTGCTCCAGTCGACTCGTACAGTGCTTTAAACATTATGACGTCGGTGAACCCCGTTTCTGTGAAACTTATCTCGTAAGTCTGGTTCACACATGAGTGAATAAAATAATATATATTAGGTATAAATGTATAGATAAATGTAGTAAAACTATTTGTTGTAGGTTATTAGTAACTAAACTGAATTAATTTCCCATTATTCTTTGCGCATATTTTCTTCTACAGAGGCGCCATGTGCAAATAAAAATTGCTATAAAATGATACCTATAGTGGCACATCCACCTAAATCGTGTTCTTTAAATATTCCCAAGATAATAGTATTAGTCTATGAACATAATTTAAGTACATTTAAGGTTATATCCACTTCCTGTGGCCAATGCTCGACCTCCAAGTAAATGACTTATATTAAATTAACAACTTTTTCATTATATACATGCCACGAGTATAATGTTTTTGTACAAGTATTCGGTTCATAAATTTTTATTAGCTCTAAACAATTAAACATTTTAGAATCTGGTTTGGTATTTCTAAATTGAAACTGTTCCGCTACAAAAAATATTAAATAATTATATCGCGGTTTAGAATATGTACTTAGAAATAAGGTTGGTAATTTTATTAAAGCGGAGCGTCGGAACCGGAACGACAAAAACGACTCGTCTGTCGTCAGTTGCATCGTCATTCACACAAGTTGGAAAATACGATGCGTGCGACCGGCGTTCTCTGGTGTGGTCTGTTTGTCAATCATCGGTGCCCATTCCCAAACAAAGCAAAACACGCCATCCATCAACGTCGAACTATCAATAATAAGCTGAAATATGTAATTCGCAAATCTAAACGTTTCAAATGCGAGGTCCTGGCGTATGTTAAACACCGTGTCTCGATCTCGGTAAAACAAAGCGGTGCTGAGATGCATTGTGGGGAGCGGATGTCGCGTCGCAATCTCAGCAGCCCCACCTGCCGCTGCGTTCCCACACTCCGGCGCCGCAAAAAACGAGAGCGAGACGCCCGCGCGGCGTCCTCTCGCTCGCACACCAGGGCTGCGCACAGACTCCACTCTGATCGTGCGATCCTGGTTCCGGCGCAACCTCCTAATACGAATTTCGCTCAATATTAAAACTAATCGAAATATTGTATTCAATTGCGCTCTTATTAAGTTCAACGTGTGAAAGCGGCGGCCATTCGAGAATATAAAACGACCATACGTTCAAATATACGCCAATAAAAGTCTCGCCAACCCTATCAGTTCGGTTTGTATCGGCGATTACGAAAATGTAAAAGCGAGAGAAGCGGCCATAATGAAATGAAAACAACGCTGTATGCGCGCACACACACAGCCGCGACGAACCGGGTCAAAAACACTTTTAAAACGAGAACTGAACACCGAACGAAATAAGCTCTGTTCTTGACCGTGTCACGAAACTTGCTCTGTGCTCACATCTGCCTGCAGAACGGTAAGTACGGATCTGCCTTCTGGGAAAGCTTAACGATCCCGAAAACTTATTTGCATGTCCCGAGCACATTATCTCCGCTCTCCCGCTAATGATAGTCCAGCCGCCAAGAACCTTTACGGCCGCTTAATTTCGCCTAATTGTAAACGAGAGTAAGGTTCTCACGAATACAACCTCGGTGGAGGTGAAGTCGCGAATCCCACGCGTCCCTAATATCCGTTCCATAGACAGATGTGGAGCAGTTAAATATTTGCAGCCATGTGGGGCCGCGGGAAGGTCGCTTTTTGTCGCCATGCTACCTGGCCTCGCCGAAGGCCGAAAAGCCTGAGACCTTGGCCGATCGCTGCGGTGCACGAAAGCCTTTCATTACTAATCGATACTGCTCATGCCCATTGATAATAATTAATAGCCCTGCAGGACGGTAAAAACACCCCGCGGCGCCTTACGCCCACTCGTGCCCTAATATTAGTTTTAGGAGTGTAATTTTTACGACTCCCGTTTTACCTCAAGGGGTCAAGATAAGAGTGGGAGTGCTCTGGAGTGGAGCAGAGCAACGGGCTCGCACTTGACTCGCTTTGATCTACCTTTGTTACGCCGGCCGCCACCTATGCATTCGTGTCGTAAATTTTTATTAAGAATTTCAATTTAAATGAATGGTCACTTAGATAATTTAATGTAAGAACGAATTCGTAACGGCCACTTTTAATTCACTCGCGAAAGTGTGAAACGGTCGGAAAGCGAATTGTTTTTAATTTCCTTTACGACGTATAGTCGTGCGGCGTTAGTCCCCAATTTCGCAAAGTGAACCGTAAGCGGATTGCAAGGCGGCTTTGGGCTTAGCGAACCTATTTACAGTCTAGGGAAGCGCCGGGAGCTAATCTCTTTTATTTAGCTCCGACTCGTCTGAGCCTTAAATCCTCTAGAGGTTTAGCTGCCGGATCCAACGATTGCTTCCTTATTTAATTTAGAAAGTGAATAAGCCTCACATTTGCATTCTGAATGATAGTTGTTATGAGCAAAATGGCGTCTAGTATTTTTCTAGTAAGGGGAATAGTAACGGTCGAGCGACGGTTAGTAAGTCTCCCCGCGCTATCTGCCCCCTTTGTATTCGCTCCGATAACTTGCCCATGCGCACCCGACCGGTACGACTCCGCGCCGTACTTCTTATTTCAAAACTCATTTTTTCCACCGGGTACATACACTGCCGGCTCGCCTTTTGCACTCGTTGACGGCACGCGTTTTTGCACGGTAATGCACCTCGTTCGACTCGCGCGCACCTCTTCGGTTTCTCTTTTGGTAACGCTAGAACAGGGTAAGGTTCGTTCGTTGCATGGAACGTAAATCACACAGTTAACGATGCGCACATATTACGCCTTTAATACATCACGTCCGAGTTAAATATTCATCTTTATAAAGTATCTCTCCATAGCTGATTTTGATGCATCCCCGATAGTTTCAGTTTACCTACTTTGGGAGCGTTCAAGTATTACGTAACGCAATTTTTGGACATTTTTGACTGGAACTAGACTCAGTCTAAACCACAGTAGAACCATAACAAAATGTAAAAAAAAATTGATTCTTTACGAATTTATAAAAAAGTTTTTTTGACATGTTTCCACGAAATCTACGATGCGGTACGTTTGCTTGACTGCGAAAACTGAACTTAGTAAAGAAAGTATGTAGGTAGAAATTAAAGTATTTATTTTGTAGTTGTTACTATTTGTTGCTATTTGCATTTTAAAGGGTGATAAAGCTTATGGATAGTATGGTAGCGTGTCGAAAATGAATAGACTGCGGAGCGACCTCGCCCCGGGCGCCCCGGCCAGGACGCTAACGAACCTCTCACTTTGCTGCCCGCGTCCTTACGGATTCCCGCGGCTCGCGAGATGCAGCAATCCAACTGATATTCGTGTAATCACTCGCTTCCCTTCAACACATTACATCCGTTGTTACACGAATGACTTTAAAGAAATCCATTAAGCAGCATCCCTTTGTGCCCGTTTTGTCTTTGTGAGGCGCTAACGAACTCGTTCTTTTGTTGCAGCGCGCTGCTTGCCCGGCTGCGACACGGACCACGGCCACTGCCTCAAGCCTGACGAGTGCATGTGAGTATCCACTTCACACCTTTGTGCTAAGCGCTACAACCTCCCTCCGCGTTTAAATCATTCATTCTCCTCATTGTTCCGAAAGACAACTTTTTTTAGTCGCTTGTTATCACGTCCCATTCGAATTAATGAACGTTTTTGTCCGTTTCCAGTTGCCACTCAGGCTGGGTGGGCGAGTTGTGCGACCAGTGCGAGCGGCACCCGGGCTGCGTGCACGGCACCTGCTCCAAGCCCTGGGGCTGCGACTGCGAGGAGGGCTGGGGCGGCCTGTTCTGCAACCAGGACCTCAACTACTGCACCAATCACCGACCGTGCCGCAACGGCGGCACGTGCCACAACACCGGCCAGGGCAGCTACACCTGCGCTTGTCCGCCCGAGTACACCGGCCCCGATTGCGAGAAGTCTCTGCACTCGTGCGCTGTGCGGCCGTGCCTCAACGGCGGGGCCTGCGTGCCAGATGAGGGCGGCGAATTGGCCTGTGCTTGCCCGGCGGGTTATGAGGGCGCGCGCTGCGAAACTCGCCGACTGACCTGCGCCGATCGACCGTGCCGACACGGCGGCACCTGCGAGCCCCGCGTCACAGGCTACACCTGCCTATGCCCGTCCGGCTACGCCGGCGCCGACTGCGACCTAGAGGCCGACCCCTGCGCTGCGGCGCCATGCCGCAACGGGGCCACCTGCACGCGCGCCGGTGACGGCTTCCGCTGCTCATGCCGCGCCGGCTTCCGCGGCAACCGTTGCGAGATCGACATCGACGACTGTGCGGGCGTCACTTGCGAGCACGGCGGCACCTGTGTGGACTTAATAGACGGACAACGCTGCCAATGCGCCCCCGGATTTTTAGGCCCACGCTGTGAAACCCGTGTCGACCTATGCTTAGCAAAGCCTTGCGCGAATGGCGGGGAATGCCTGGTACTAGACAATGATTACGAATGCCGGTGCCGGCCGGGCTTCGCCGGAAAAGACTGCAGTGTAGACGTAGACGAGTGCGAGTCATCACCGTGCCGGAACGGGGGCACCTGCCGCGACCGCGTAGATGGGTTCCTCTGCTCGTGCGCGCCCGGTTGGAGCGGTCGCGCCTGCACTGTCTCCCTGGCAGATTTAGTGGCGGGCGTAAACATGCCGCGAGTCGGCGGGGAAACTCCAGAACAAGACACGCTATCGGGGCGGCACGTGGCTCTGATCGCGGCGCTATCGGCGGCAGTGCCGGCGGCGGCGCTGGCGGCGGCGGTGGCCGTGGCCTGCATACGAAGGAGACGCAAGCGCGCACAGCACGCGGCGGACGCGGAGGCGCGCGCGCAGAACGCCGCGAACGCGGGCGGCGGCGGGCGCGTGATCCGCAACACGTGGGGCAAGTGCGACGTGCCGGCGCCCGAGTGCCAGAACGCGCACAACGCGGCGGCGGAGGAGTGCAAGCGCAAGACTCTCAACACGGAGAGCGCGGCGCGGCTGCTGGCCGCGCTAGACCCGCGCCTCTCGCGGCTGTCGCAGGACTCCGCGTATTGCGCCAATAGGTCAGTACTAAAACGCCTAGTTAAATACTATCAAATTAAGTAATGACTACGAGTAGAAGTGGAAAGACGTTTCAAACTACCACAATGTAAATAATATTGCATTTAGCTATAAAATGTGTTTGTGTACGTTTACAGTATGATGTTATAACTTTTGTTCTCTTTGTTACAGTGATACGTCGCTAGTGAAGCGGGCGCTAGAAGGCGGAGGGGTGTACGTCCTGGACGACCATTGCCTACCGCCGACGTTCGCGACGCAAGTGTAGTGTAGACATTAACTTATTTATTGGACGCTAACGCGAACTTGGCTGTGCGCCGCGTGTATATATAGCGTAAAGTGTAAAGTGACATCTGTATAAACGGCTAGATTAAGTTCCGATGTATTTATTTGTGCGATCCGTGAGGCCCTGTAAATAGTAACGGCGGAGCGGATCGTTTTTCCGCCTCATATCGTCGCGCGTCGCCCGAAACGCGCTTTCAGATCTTTTGACTAGTAGATAACTAAGTGAAAGATTGTGTGGTGCAGACTTGCCTGTCCATGGTTACCGGTGGAGGTGGCTCTGGGGCCGGCAAGGCTGCGCCGAGCGCGGCTTGGGCGAGGACCGCGTGCGGCGAGAGGCCGGGTGGCGTGGTCCACCGTCTGCGATCTCTGTAGGTAACCGGTGCGAAGCGCGCTCGGGCAGTGTCGGTCCACTGCGCGACCGCGTCGCTCCAGAAACGATACTGATTCCTAAATTAACCCTATTTATTCATGTCACTATCACATTAACGATTAACGCTTTTGACGTTAACGCGCACGTGTTCCAAGACCACTAAGGTAGGCTGTGAACTTTTCACGTTGCTGCCAAATGATGCTCTCCGTATCGCTTCTCCGAGCTTCTCACCATTTCTAAACTGTCCCTCTCTAGACTCGCACCAGTATAAAAGCCAAAACGTGCGTAAAATAAGATTTTAGACTAATTTATAAAAAAAGAACGCGAATCACGCGTTAATCAGTTTTATACATATATTATTTTGTGATTGACTAATTATTGTCATATGTTCCTATAATTATGATGATTGATAGTTATTTCCGATTTAAAAAATCTTGATCCGGTTTTCTTTAAAATCGACATAGATTTTTTCACGTTGTTTCGCTTCCTAGGTGAAGTAGGTACAGTAGCACGAGCCCGTGCCCGGGGACGTTCGCGCCGCCTCGCCGGAGGCCGCGCGATCGCCCCCGGACACAACCGATGCCAACAAACAAACATCACGCACGTAATTAGTCCATAGGCTAAAATAACTTGAGTACTTATAAGAACAAAATGTCGAAACCTAAGTCATTGTGTATAAAAACTATTAAGTTTTAGTAATTTAAGTATATTCTCCATTACTTTTGTAAGAGTACTGTGACAATATGGTGGTGATCAGGCAACATAGGACGCTGGGTCTGGCTATTTATTGGCTCGGCGCGCCGCTGCGCGCCACCGCGGGCTGCTGCGCGCCGACCCCAGTATAAGTAATTACATATGTATTTTATGAAATCTTATCAATAGATCACACTCAATTAAGTAGGTACCATTTCTCGAGCAGATGTAGATATTATTTGGTAAATAGATGTTACCTCTTATGTTGCCTTTTCGACTCGAATGTAGATTTAAAAGGTTAGATCGACAAAATTGTAAAATTTATATCAAACTATGAATAGACTGATGATCAATAATAATGTTCTTGTATTTAATTTTGTAAGATGACAAAATGTAAGTTTAAATTATGTGAAAATAGAACATATTACCCGAACAATTGTACTAAATTAGTATCATAATTTTGTACTTAAAATTGATCATGGTAAAATGTCACTTTCATTTTTCTTTTTGATGATATTTTAATAATAATGTTTCAGACCAATAAAATTACAGTATTTTTTAATTATTATTTATTACTATTTACGATTATTGTGGATTTGCTAAAATTTTATTAAACATCTTATTTAATAATTATTTTTGAACACGTTTACAATTGACTGAAGATAAATTTGCTTCTTGATTTATATTTTGGACTTAGTTTTTATCGGGAAGATATTTATAAATTAAAGTTTGTGAGTATACTGAAAGATAAAAAATATTAAATCATTCCATTTCTTATTTAAGTAGCTTTATCTTTTTGATGTCTTGTTGTAATTTCGCTATTTTCTTAGGCTGTTTATTTTGCATGTGAACTTAGTGATATCCCATCTTAATGTTTAGTCCCAGGTGGACAATTCCTTTTTTATTCCTGTCTTACCTTTGAGTATATTCACATTCGCGCAATTCTGAAAGAAAAATGAAAGCAGTCCTTGCATTAGGACATGAATTGATTCCATAAATAGATCCTATCAGAATAAAAGTCATTATATTGCTACTACGGTGATAAATTTGCCAGCGAGTGTTTGCGATGAATGTGTATATGTGCAGTGATACAATGAGAAATAAAATGTTAATAAACAATTGTTTACAAAAGATTAAAACGGTATTTTATTTCATTTGCCATGGTAAAAAATAAAACACGTAATTCTCTTCAAGAGAAGGACGTCTCCAAATATCTTATTGCTCTCGCGTCGAATTATGGGTAAGTGTAAGGCCTGAGTGGACGCTCATATTGGGCGTGCAGCGGGGCGGGGCGTGCGGCTTGCATGTCAAACAAATGCAAGCGTATAGGAGCGGCCTTAGTGCATGTTGCTCAAATTACTCCTGATCCCGACGCCACGCTGCACGCCCCGCCGAACACTCCGCTTCGAGCGTCCACTCGGACCTTACACTTAGGTAATAAGAATGACAACAAAATTAACATACAAAAGACAAAGATAGTGCCTAATAAGTTAAACTTAAAAATACATTAGGTTGTAAATGGTTGTTATAAATCATTCATATTACAATAGTTATTAGATATTTATAACAAAGTAGGTATTATTAAATTTATTATGTCTTATTATTAACCATATAATTCTAGCTTTATTTAAATCTCAAATAAAAATTCATTAAACGTCACATTTCGATACCTCGGTCTAGGTGCCATCCAATCGCTTGCTGTGACAATCGATTTGGGTTAGTTACTTACATCTCTATATACGTCAGTCATAATGTGTCAAAAGACGCAAATAAAAATAATTCCACTAGAGTCTGGCTAATGAAAGTTGAGCCCGAGATTTATTTAAAACTTTTTATATGGCAACTTTTTTTCCTATCAAATAAGCTGTCAGTTTCAAGCTGTCATTTAATTTCATAGTAATTTTATTGCCAGGTGCGGTTTTTATTGAAATTCCCGCGTTATCTCATTTGTTATAAATATCGAATAACTATTGTAATATGAATGATTTACCTAGATTTAATAATGTTTAAAAAGTTGACGTGTAAATTGTATATTTTATGAATAAAACACTGAATTGAATTGAATTGTCGCGACCCAAAATGAAAAATTTATACCGATTTACTTAGACGACTACCGATTCATAACGGTGGTGTCCGGCCAACCCTATATTAAAAAAAAAAGACGTAGAACGTAAACGTTCTCAGTGCAATTGTCTTCCTTTCATGAATCTAGTATAACTGGATTGGGCATGAGTGGTGGGGATAACTGACAGAACGGGATAGTCTTATGTATCTTTCAGTAGGAGTAGCAGCGAAAGCGCTATTATTGTTTGTCCTTGTCACAGTCTCACATCTTGTTTTATTCCCCACCGTAAATTGACCACCGTGATTGGTCGAATTCATTTGTTGCCCACCATAATGCGACGCTATGATTGGTCGAATTTATATGTTTTGTCCCTCACTGAGGCACGCTTAGACCACTTCTATAGGATGCTACCTTCTATGCTTCCTTTGTAATTTCGATGTGCAAGATATTTTACGTTCTATTGCTGTTGTCAGTGTCATGTGTCATATGACGCAAATACGAGTGCACAAGGTATAGCTCGGCGGGCTTACGCTCTATAGCCATAATAGCGATTTGCGAGCGAGTTGAAAGCGAGGCGAGCGCGCAACGACTTCATGGCTCTACACGATGGGCCAGCGCCGGTCACTCCAAGGGACGCATGTATCTTCTTAGTAGTTTGTGGGACGCATTTATGCGTTAGAGGGAGCAAGTGATATTGCTATCTCATTCTACCGCATGGCTGCGTCCCTTGGAGTGGCCGGCGCTGGCCCATCGTGTAAGTAGAGGAGCCATCAGCTCGCGGAGATATCGTTGCGCGCTCGCCTCGCCTGTGGCCCCGCTCTTACCATTTTCGCGTAGCAGCGTAGGGGTTTGTTCCTGGTTCGTCGGATTCCTGATTCGTCGTATTCTTGTTTCGTTGGGATTATATACATATAATTAAATATGTCGTTTTTCGTTTGTAAATATGTTTTCAATTTATATTAAAAACAAAGGTGAAGTCACGGTAATTGCATAGTTTCATTTCATAGCTGATTTAGACTCTCGGCTCGCGGCGCGTCTCGTGGCTCGCCTCGAGCGCGTAAGCCCGTCGAGCTACTGATCACACTCTCGCCTCGTGGCTCGTAAGCTCGGCGAGCTAATATATTTTAACACTAACAGCACGGCATAAGGTTATGACAATCCGAACGCGAGTGTGAACGCAAGCGCGCGTCCCGCGCGAGCCCCTTTGGCTCGTGCCCAAAAAACCGCTCCTCCACGCCTCCACGCGAGCAGAGCCGCGAGACGAGCCACGAGCCCAGCGCTTACACTCTCGTCTCGTGGCTCGTCTATATATATAATACTACTCTTTGGGCTAGTCTCGTGGCTCACGCGAGTCTAACCCGCTTTTCATATTGACATTTCGACGAATCAGGAATCCGACGAACCAGGAACGAACCAGGAACAAACCAGCGTAGGGATTTTAGCTGCCCTCAGTGTCTCATTTACAAAATCCCTCCAGATACTTAAAATGGCTAAATTACTATCCAATCATCCTCCTTTCAACCAATTTAGAGTTAAGTTATGGACGTTATGGTAGTACACGAAATAAAACCAAAATACTCGTATCGTAATTTATTCTTAATAGTCCGAGATCCCACAAATTTTGAACCTATTTGCTCCTTTCTAGCTAGGACAACGTATGACACAGATTTGATAAAAAAAAACCGCAGGAGGACCTGCAGCAATTTTCAGTCACGTTTCCACATAACTCATACACAAAATATAAATAAGATTGAAACATATAGGTGCATAAACGTACGGTGGAATCTTAGTAATAAAATTAGATATTTACAAAATACTATAATTATAAGCCTATCGAATAGGATTGCCTCCGATTGCCTACCTGTCGGTCAGGTAAGAATGTACTTTGAAGCCGTGTCAAAACCTGTTACAAAGTAGAATTAAAATTCCCTTACACTCACCTTACACTATACACATTAATAATAAAATTATTGTACGTGTTTAAACGAAAGTGTAGTGCTAATTAATTTTCACAGAAATCAATTGGTAGTCTAATTTCTGTCTCGTCAAATTACGCCAAATTATAAATTCAATTGTTCACTAGCCCAAAAAGTATAAACTAAATATCAGATTAGTGTTAATTAAAAGTTTAAGTTAAGACTAATTTAGTCGGCTGTAGATGACGAGCAGGAGTAAAATGGTATTTGTGTTTCATATATTTGGTAAACAATTTTTTCTACCTTTACACTTGAACGAAAGCTACACATTAAATTTAAAACCCTACAGTGAATAACTAAGAATCTATCCAACCGCGAAGTAAAAGGGGTTCGACATGGCAATTGTTTGTACCAAGCAACAATTTTTTATGATGATTACTGAAAAAGAAGTTGGCAATGCAATGCCTTGTGTGAACCGTCTTACTTTGGCTCTGCTGAATAGGTTCCTAGATGGGGTGAATGAAATTACAACTATAAAATGACTTAAAATTACTATCTATAATACTATACTGAACCTGCTTAAATTACACCTGGGTCAAAAATGCTTTACACTTAGAGTAAACATAAAAGCTTACAGCCCTAGACGATTGAACTTCCAATCAATCAAATAAGTAAGAGTGAAAAGGATGAAGGATGAATAGGGCTATAGGCATAAGAAAAGCCAAATATGTATGTGGTTTAGATATTTCAAATCTTAATAACACAATATAATCAAGTCAGTATAGCACTAAAGCCCTTGCTACACGGTCGCCGACAAGACTACTAACCGTCTGACCTTAGTCTGACCTTGGTCAGTTTTGGTCAAATTTTGTTGGAAACAACTGTCTACACGGTCCGGGACGGACCAAGGCCACGCGGTCTGGGGGCTTGTCGGCGACCGTGTAGCAAGAGCTTAAAGACGATCTTGCAATATGTGTATGTCTAATCGCCGGAGCGCGGAGATCGGTCGTCGGGCGCGTCGCCGTTCTGGCGCGGCGACCGCGAGCGTGAGCGGGAGCGAGACGCCGAGCGGTCGCGGGAGCGGGAACGGCCGCGCGACGCTGACCGGGAGCGAGAGCGGGACCGAGAGCGAGACTTGCTTACGCGACGCTCCTCGCGCTCTTCGCGCTTGGGAGAACCCGCCTCCTTGCTGCGGGATCGAGATCTTTCCCTGTGAATGAGAGAATAATTATGTTTTAGTCTAAGATAGATTAATCAGGAATACGAATCGAATAAAAATGAGCCATACCCCGGCCGGCGAGAGCAAAAATGCGTTGACAGCTTAATAGTGCGAGGACACACACTTTGGTCGATGTCGATAAAAACAACACGATGTACTGGACCACCATTATCAGGGAGCGTACATTTCATGCCGGTTTCGTCATAATGACGTATTCATATAAACACACAGGATGTTTCAAAAAACGTAGTGACACAACTTAGTAACCGGAAACGTAGTGACTTTTATTTTATTTTTAATTATAGGCCACAACAACGTGTCTATCAACGTTTGATTATTAGTAACATAATAGTTTCTGAAATAAAAAAAATAAGTATTTAATGGGTTGGAAACAAAATGCTTTATTGTGTAATATTATATTATTAAGTACTATCACTCAGTTTCGTCTTCTACGTAGTCAACAAGTTGGAAAAAAGAAACGCACCATCGTGTCAATTCAAAGCATACTATGCCATACAATTTAAACGAAGGGAACACCATGTTTCCATGGTATATTCGATGCTATCATGAAATTTGTCAAGTCCATGTTAAAATCAAACTGTGTTTCTTTATGTTCCTCATGTTCTTTGTGTTTTATTGTTTGCAAATGTAACTTGATGTTGCTTTCTTTTGGTGGCAAACTTTGCTGACAGCAGGAACAATAAATTTGTTTATTATCTATAACTAAACATGGATTTATTTGGCACAATAATTCTATAGCCTCCATAGCGACTTTGGCAAAGCATTAAGTTTCCTGATCTTATTAAATTTAACTGAAATGTTGTTTCCGCACGTCTACAATTTGTGACAAAGAGTAAACTTTGATGTGAGTGATGTGACAATGTCAGATAATATTCTTTCAATGTCCGTCTCAAGTGTCAATATATATCTACTTAAATGGAAGAGGTTGATTAGATAACAGTGATTAATCATTGATTAATCATATTTTCCATTATTAGGTAGGAATAAATAAACGTTCGTTATTCCATTGCCCTTTTCAAACTTTGTCCATCCTGTATGTAGGTTGACGTCATACGCCTGTCATCGGCATGAAATGTACGCTCCCTGAATTATGATATGCAGAAGTATTAATTATTGTTGTAAACAAAATTAAAACCAAGTGTTTGTATTTATTCAGTTTAAAATTGTTTTAGGGTTATTCTTAGAAACGCGTGGAGGTATCAAGTTGAAATAAATAACAAATACTAATGGCTGTTTAAAAAAAAAATTGTGCTTAATTAAAAGTCGACTATTCTATCGACATCCATATGTCGATAGAATAGTCGATATTTAATTAAGCACTAGGAGCAGACGCATTTTTGCTCTCGCCGGCCGGGGTATGAAAATGACACGTTCTGTAATCGTAAAAATGTGAATCAATCTAGCACGCGAAACCTAACAGGAAAATTAATTTCACCTCTACTAGTTTACAATTACATATTTAGAAACTGTAAATTAAACAGGAAGCCATCTACTTACAGCACACTATAAATAATATACCTCTACACTTAAAACAAATTGTTACAAGGGCATAAATATAAAAAAGCAGGGTAAATAATAAATATATAATGTAGTTTTATAGGTACAAATAAAAACCAAGCAATACTACGGGCTCACCTTGCTGGCTTCGCCTCAGTTTTTCTTCGAGATGCAGGAAAGCACGGAACGAGTTAAATTATCAAATTGTGCTATCAATATAGTGGTTCCTATAGTTGTAATTTGAATTTATTATAGCCAATAGAATTAATTTTAATAATGCTGACGACTATGTTGATTGTTGACAAATCACTGAAATAATTACTCTAAACTAAGCAGCGGGCAGATTTGAACGTTGGAATGTTTACAAATTAAGTAAAATCTTGTGTTTTATAGATAGTGTTAGAATAGTAATTTCAGTGTTACACAACCGTCAGCCGTATTGAAAGCACACGGACTCACTTGGACTTGGCGGGCGATCTGGACTTGGAGCGGTGTCCGTTGCGGTCCTCGGACTTGCGGTCGGAGGCGCGCGAGCCGGAGCGGCGGCCGGCGCGGCGCGGCGAGCCCGAGCGGGACTTCGAGCGGCTGCGGTCCCTAAGCGACGCCATCGCGCAATAGTACGGGTTTAGTTTAGGTCTACTGCTACGGTTATATATCAACATCGTAGTCTACACCAGGGATGTTGCGAACATCCGCATCCGCAACCGCGGAACATCCGCATTATTTTCAACATCCGCATCCGCATAAAATCGATGCGGAGCTTATGCGGATGCGGATGTCGAATAAGTCGGTACAAGAACGTGTTAGCGGCGGCGTAAGTGCTAGATAATTTCGTCATTACCTATAACGAAATCGTCTAGATCCAGAAAAGTCGGCGAAGTTACTGTTTATTAAATATAACGCACCTACTATATTCTTGCTCAAATACTAGACGTTTCGTTTTTTTAATAAAAAAATACTAAAAATGTAATATTTGACGTTTTCTAAGTACCTAATCTAGACATCCGCATCCGCGGATGTGAGCCTTTAAATATCCGGAACTGCATCCGCGTCCGCGGATGTCAAAAAATCTGCATTCGCAACATCCCTGGTCTACACCTACAGTCAGTCAGTTTTGGAACATGTTTACATGCTTGCCAAGCCCTGGCCGGCCTGACTGCGCCACTTATGTAGTGAAACTTATTTTCATATAATTCTGCACAACATGGGCTCGACTTATCAAAAGCTTGGTAATAATTTCAACTCTGACCAAATGTTGACACCAATGTATATACACGTACTCGTATCCCAGATAATAAAATGCAATAACAACGACTACTGAGTATCAGATAATACATTACATACATATTATTATAAATACAGTCATATGGACATTACACTTACAGCTACCAACCTACAGGATACAGTAAAGATACAGAAGTACGCAAAGTACTTACGTTTTTAAATTTTGCTCAGCGCAAGTAATAACACACCTAGCCAAATGAATACTAGGTTAATTCAATAAGGGCCATGCAAATGCAATGCAATAATTGATAAGATATTTTATTCAAGATATAAATATCCATGCAAGCCATCAATGTGACGCAAAGAAATAAAATGGAAACGGAGAAAATGCATAATATTCCTAAGGTGGAGACAAATGATGTTAACAACAAATAAATAAATGGTTTCGTGAAAACAGCAGTTTTATTAGATGATGCTGTTATTGCTGTAACAGCGCCTACTCTTTGTACTTGTTGTTTGTAGCACTGTGATTATCAAGAGTATCCTTTATGTACGCGTTCAAGAAATATTACATAACGGATGGGAATGTGTGATGACAGGTGATAACTGTTTACCTACCTTATTTGTTCCTTTTGTGTCTAGTATATAAGTACTTACCATATAAACACTCAACATGCAGTTTGAGCGTAGTGATGCATTTGCACCACGCATAAACTTTCATAAGTTTCTGTGGCGCATCTTAGTTCTAAGTTCTTTGTATTATGTTTTTGTGATGTGTAAATAAAAAAAAAAAAAAAAAATTAAAGCTGGAAAGATGTTTCAAGCATGATTCGTGTGGAGCTTTTTATAATCTACACAAAGTAAAAATTTCAAGAAACCGGATACTCACTTGGAACGGGATCTAGAACGGGACTTTGCAGCGGGGCTCTTGCTTTTGCCCTTGGACTTGGAGCGCGAACGGCTGCGGCCGGCCCTGCAACGTGCAGTATTTAGAGCACGGGAAGTCGGGAAAATCAGCGTCAGTGGGGTAGTCAGAGGTATAATCAGAGGTAAGTTATCAACAAGGCTTTTCTGCCCCGAAAGATGGTAAAAATATAGTATCATCACGTAAGATGTCGGAAACTGATGACGACGGATGGTGGAAACTGGGGTTAAGGATAAAAATCTTCGGCGGCGTTCGGTACTGGGGTACCGCTTCAAAGCAGCCATAGCTTCTCGATAGCGTCGCGCATGTAGGAATGCGTGTGGATTGTGTTTGCGTTACCTAGAGCGGCTTCGGCTGCGGCGCGCGCGCGAGCGGCTGCGACTGCGGCTCGACGACGAGCGCGTGCGGCGTCGCGAGGAACGCCGGTCCTCCACCAGCTTGATGCGGCGCCCATTCAACTCGGTGTTGTCCAGCTTCTCGATGGCGGCGCGCATGTCAGAGTGCGTCGCGAACTCCACCACGCTGAAAAACGAACACTGTTAGAACGCTGTCGTGTCCGATTTGGGTGGCCCGCAGCGGCGGCGGCGCTCAGAAATGTATTAGCATCAAGGTTTTCAGCCCCGAAAGATGGTAAAATGTATAGTTTCATCATTAACAAATATGTTCAGTGCTATATGTATGTTAACGCATCACAGACTAGGTAGGTAGGTACTTTATACAATGTTGACGTACTTGACAGCAATAATCATCTAACATACATAACATGAACTTAAACAATTAGGTATATCTCTTAATCATAATGTATCCTGTGACTTCCCGAGATTCCTCCATATTCGTTGTTGATGGTAAGATGGCTGTGACATACCTACTAACGGACGGATAGATGGATATGACGAAACTATGAGTTACATATTGGCTAGGAAAAGCCTACTTCCTCATTTATGTGCACCTAAACACTTACCCCTCATTTCTGTGTTGCTTGTGCGCGTCAGCGTAAGTAACTTCTCCCGCTTGACGCATGTAATCCTTCAGGTCCTGCCGATCAAGTTCATATGTTAATGATGACGTCAGACAAGTGTGACGGAACTTTGCCAAAGGTTAGCATCAGATTAAAATTGGCATCAAGGATTTCAGCCCCGAAAGATGGTATAAAAAACGATATCATCATAAACACACGAAGAAATTATTGTTATCTTTGTGATAATGCTAACTTTGGGAAAAGTATATAATCGGAACAGCAGCCTAATGTCCCTATCTTTTGTGATACTAAAATAAAGATGAAGAAAAAAATAAAATAATAGAAATACGACCGCAACAATGTTTTCGTATTTGGCTACCATTTGGTTAATTGTTAAATGTTTGGAGGGTCCGTTTCCGAGGTTTCAACCATCTTTCCATCATTATAAGTGCAGCCTTGGTCCAATATGTCCTTTATTTAATAATCGTCTCTTGTTTTTTCCAATTATTTATCTTATATCCAATCAGTTGAGATAGGTATTATCTCGTCGTTGTCCGCAACTCAGCGATCTTTCCATGATACAACAGGCATTGCATTGCTCCATCCATTCAGAAATTGACGCCGAAATGTCCTCTACGGTCCTTTGGTCCTGTCTGGTGAGTAAAATTCCGTCCGGGAGGCCAGGCTTCTTCTGCGACCACAGGTTCTCTCTCAAAGCTCCCGATTACATAAACAATTGCACCTTAAAGGAAGACCCAAATACGAAAACTTGTTCAAGCAAGCAAGAGTAATTTCGGAAATTAACATGATTATTCAAATGATCGTCCACATCAATCAATATAATGTTGCAGATGCGGCGCTAATATGTATGTCGAAATGTAAACTTAAATAATAATAATGAAGGTATAAAATGATTTTAAATGGGAGTATGCATATAACGAGAGCGGCTCCTTTGTGTGTGCCCCCCTTGGTCTTGTTTACCTGGGCGGCACCGGGCACCGGGCTCGCGGGGCTCCAGGGCTCCGGGGCGGCGGCGGCGGGACACGGACTCCGGCAGAGGGCTCCGGACCAATCCCTCTAACATCGCCTCAGACCACATCTCACACAGCACTACATCGAGGGCTCAGGGCACGAAACGCCACCTTCTGTTGTTTTTAAAAATTATCTATAAGCTCGTAAGTTTGTAAGATGTAAAGTTAAAATTATAAAGGACAGATATCTTGGTTAAAATTTAAAATGCTAGTTCTGTCCCTATTTGAAATTAAATCAAGATAATATGAAATTAGAAACAAGTTAACAACTACTACTTTACAATTATGCTCAATTCTTATTGCAATGCTGTTTTTTCGTTAAATAAATAAATAAAGTGAGTTTTCGAATGAAGATTGTGGTCCATTGGTCTCGAGATCCCGACTTCGTTGTCTTCCTTCGCTATGTGATTGTCATCTTTGGTTGCACTTTTTAGAATCGGATGCTCTATGGCCGCTTTTCTTGAACAGGTATATGGTATTTGCTCCATCAGTTATGTTCGTCATGCTGTCCTCCAACAGTGTACATCAATCGTCAGTCCATCAATGATCGTCGGTTGGTTATCCTGCGCCTCCAATTTGCCTCGACCCATGATCCCGAGCCATTGCATGTCCTGCCTGCGGTCCCGTCCTCTAGTAGTTGGATAGTTTAACCATGTGGGAAAGTCGCCCTGCCCTCGTGTTGGTGACCCTCAAGCGCCATGAGTCCAGACCCTGGGTGAGAGGTGATGGGATGATGATGGCCCAGTCTTGTCCCGGCGGGAGTTGCTTACCTGCCAGCTAATGCGGCTAGACAGATTTTCGACGACAAGCCGATACTCCGTCCTCGTTGGCGGCCCATATCTGTAATTGTCACTGTTGTAAACAGCAACAAAGAATCATATGAAAATGTTGTTTTTTTCTGTACATAAATGATCTGCCTGATGAAATACATATCATATTATGACTATTGTTATAATCATCATCAGAGCTCAAGAAGGATTGTATTGCCAGCTCAAGAATCTAAAAAAAGGAAAGCAGATTGATATGGATATTGCACATTATCTCTATACTTACATACTGTCTCAGCTTTTTCGTAATTTCGTTTATTTGACCTCAAACTGATATCTTAAGAATCGAGATACTAGGTGAACCAAATCCATTAACATTTTGGTTTCATCTTATGAAGGCCTGTATTTGTATACTTGTAGATGGCGATTATTAAAAGAAATTATTGAGTTAGCACTACATTCATTGCTAGAACTCTGGCATAGGACTGTCACTAGGGTTTACTCATTTTGTCATAGTCTATTTTCAAAAGTTTCCGAGTCAGGAGATTTGCCATCATTTTACTTTTGGAATAAGAATAATCATCACGTCACTTGGCACTGAGAGGGTTAATGTTTGCTCTGTTGTTACTCAATGACATCAATTTAAGTTTCTTGAAGAATAGATATTAACTTTAGGAAAAGACGATTTACTCACAGAAACGTTCTAAATAGACCTGCAAAATACGACATTCCCTGTTATTAACCTTTTGAACGCCACAGACGGCAATTGACGTCAACGCAAAATCGTGACAACGACGCCAAAGACGGCATTTGACGTCGATCGTTTTTTGATGAAAATCTACTGAAAAACACCCCACTTTTAGGTTGGCATTATTTATTCACAAAACTAAATTTTACCCACGTGGCGTCAGTGGCACGGCAAATGGATGCGCCGTTTGGCGTTAAAAAGGTTAAGAGTTGCAGCCATAATTACGAATTAACTCACAAGTATTAGGTTCCTTTGCACCAACCATATCAAGAAACTGATTATGTTTATAAAAAGAACTTGAGATTTCTTCTACAATACTATTATTTCAATTGATTTGTGCCACACTTATGATTAGTGTATGTTACCTAGTTTAAGGATCAGATTAAGCGGTTTTCTACCACATAAGACATTATACTGAGGACTCGGGGAACAATAAACATGCTTTTGAATATGAAATTCTAATAATTTCATCAAGCAGAACACCATGAATTAATGAAATCCAAATCACATTCAATTATGAAAATTTAGAATGCATTTCATTTTTTCATATTATTCAGAAATGGCAGAAAATTAGAATAAAAACAGGCTAGATTTAATGGTAAAATAAACTTGAAAAATAAACGAAGACAATTTTCTAAGACAATTTTAATTTTTCTATTATTAGTATTATTACTGAAAATAATGTTTTTGATTTCGCGTAAAAATTTTGTAGAATGTAATGATTTTTGGTTTCGAAATGGTCATGTTAGAAAATTGTATCTCATCAAAAGATATTGTTCCAAGGAGTGATAGACTTATTCATAATTGCATATTACGTTGAGATGCCTTGTACAGACAGCTTCAGATATTAACTACTGAGATTACTGTAACTGAATATGATATAGATCGTAACACAACTACTTGTGTAGTAATAGGGTAAAAGAACATGTTCGGATATGCTATTATTTGATGCTGATTGATTGTGCATTTGTTGAGGTCTATTGGGTTACCGAGTTGGTGGTAACTAGTGGGGATTTTTTTTATTCAAAGGAGTAACTACTAGAAAAAAAATCCCATCTTTTATAGTGGTAACTACTACTTGGGAAAAAAATCCCTATAGTTATCCCTACTGGTAATAACTTGGTGGTAACTAGCGGGAGTAACCAGGTCTACTAAACATTCAAGCAAGTTCACCAAAGATCTGGAATATATGCATACAGTAAAGGCTCATAGTTCGTTTAATATTTACCAAGCATTCTTAAATCGAATTAATATTTTCCATCTTACTGTATTTTTAGCTCGAAATAACAAAAAAGGAGGGGTAACTTAGTTCATAAAAACAGTTTACATCTACATGGAGAATGATGGATGAACATACAGCGCTAGTATACAAGGCATACGCTCACGTGCAAAGATAAATAAATGTATCTACTCTTGGTTCTTTCGTGTGTGTAATACAGACGCGTCCCGTCGCTTGGCCTGGTTGGGCGGCGGCGGGCGGCGCGGCGCCGGCGCGGCGGGCGGCTGGTCGCGGCTGCGCCAGCGGTCCGAGCCGCGCGGCATGCCTCGCGCGCGCTCCACCGTCACCCTACAACAACAGGGGACACTCACTCGTACCGCGAGCCGCGCCCGCGGTCGCGCTCGGAGTGCCGGTCCCGTCGGTTCCGATCGGCGCTGCGGTCGATGCCTCGCGCCGGCTCCACCACCACCCTGGGGGCATCCGTCATGTTAGCAGTCGTCCCCCGCCCCCTCACCTGGCCGTCCGCTTGCATGCACACCCCACACCCGCCGACTGTTCAGATCAGACTCATCCGCGAGGTAATAACCGTCTCACGTCACATTATGATGATTCTATTATACATACTTTACATAATTAACCATTAACTTCTATCAGAATAAGAATAGCCATTTGTAAGAATAAATCTTATTTAAAAAAAAACCTCTATATTCATCACACATACCGAGTTAAATTGGACTCACGATCATATCCAAAATTTATTCCTTTGCAGAAGAGCATTAAGAGTACAAGCCAAATAGTTCAATTGATTTAGGTATAATCTAAATAAGACAACTTTAAAATGAAAAATTGTAATTTTTAACCACCATTCATAGCATACAGTCTTCAGACTTCCATATAAAAACTACCATCAAATATCAGTTCTCCATACAAATCTTGCACTAGTGGAGCCGGCTGATAAAGAAAATTAATTACAAAATATCAAATTAATAATTACATTTTAATTAAACAAATACGGCGAAATAAAAGCATTTCTGTTTTGAACATTGACAAATCACATATATGTAGATAAGGGAAATAAATTCACTTTCAACAATATCAACATGCTTATAACTCATATAAGGTATATTATATAGTCTGTCTAAGCTAACTTTGCACTTGAACGGAACAAAGTGAGGGATTGCCATTATAAACTTAATGGCCTGTCTGGCCTAGTGGGTAGTGACCCTGTCTATGAAGCCTATGGTCCCAGGTTATGTGATGAGCATGGACATTCTATGTATTTAAGTACATACATATTCTACAGTGAAACCTCGATAAGGTGAAATCCTCGTTAACACGAAATAAAGTGCGATTCCTTTCCCTTCAAAGAGTTCAAAGCCCAAAACCTCCATAACTCGAAATATTTAACCTCATTATTAAATTATACAACGGGACTTAATCGCGTATCTAAGTTTTAAGATTTACCTCCGACGTTTCGAGGACGGCGTTGTCCCCGTGGTCTCGGAGAAGACTGGCTTAAGTTGACATCAGCATCGTCTAACCGCGCGAGTTTTTCGAACTACCCGCCACCTCAACGCAATATTTAACCTCATTAAGACAAAAGTAACCACAGATTCTCTTCGCAACTGTCCGTACATTTTCACCTCTATAACTCGAAAAAATAGGCGTATTGTGCTATCCCCTCTAAACCTCAAAGTTATTAACTAATAAACCTCTGTAATTATCGAGGTTCCACTGTTTAACACTGCTAACGGCCTCCATAGCCTAGTCGGTACTCAGTAGTGACCCTGCCTACAAAGCTGGAGGTCCCGGGTTCGAATCCCAGTAAGGGCAGTTATTTGTGTGTTCATCACAAATATTTGTTCCTTAGTTATGGATGTTTTCTATGTATTTAAGTATTTATATGTATCTATATAATATATATATTGTCGTCTAGTACCTACAACACAAGCCTTATTGAGCTTATCGTGGGACTAGGTTGATTTGTGTAAGATTGTCCCATAATATTTATTTATTTATAACATTGTTGTCAAGTACCCACAATACCAGCCTTTTACAGCGTACTGTGGGACTTCAATTTGTGTAATAACGTCCAATGTCTGTTTATTATTATTTATTTATAAACACTAGAGATGCCCCGAATAGTGGTTTTGGCCGAATACCAAATATTCGGCGACCAAATATTCGGCATGACATACGAATATTTTGAGTCACTATTATTATGAAAACTGATCGCTAACAAAGCTCAACGTTAGATGACGTTAGCTAAGATATATTTTTGTTGAACAGCATTAATGAAGAGTCAAACAAACCAGTCTCATGATAAAAATAAAATGTTTTTAATCAACAAATGCTCAAAAAAGGGTCTTCGTATTTAACATCTTTCCAAGAACTCATTCTAAATATTCCTACATAGTTTTTGGTTATTTTTATTGTGCAATTTTTCTTTTTAAGTAGGTGCAACAGATATTCGGCCGAATAGTAGGCGATATTCGGCCGAATAGTAGGCAACATTCGGCCGAATACCGAATATTCGGCAGTGGCCGAATAGGCCGAATACCGAATAGTTGCCGAATATTCGTGGCATCTCTAATAAATACCATATTTTTTTAGAAACTTGCCATTAATAATGACATTTCCACACTTTGTCACTGCAAATGCCATGCAGAGTTAGCTTGGTCCAACACTAATATACTTTTCGCTTGACTAAATGATATAAAAGTTTTTTAACATGGTAATTACCTTTCTCCTAGTAAATCCTTGCCATTGAGTTCATAGACTGCATCATCTGCATCTCTGTAATCTTCAAATTCCTGTGAAGTAATGTCATATTTTATTGTCTGTGAAAACTTGTCAAAAAACAATTTAAGACACTGTATGTATAAGTACGAGGGAGTTAAAAGGCTGGCCCAGAAAAGAGAAGAGTGGCGATTACTCCACCGACAAGAGCATAGCTCTTAAATATTGATGATGATGTATAAGTTACTCTATGGTTTACGATGGGTGCTAGTGCTGTACTCTGGCAGCAGAGCATTGCTGAAGTTATGTTAAAAAAGTCCAGAAACCCCTTAATATATTTTTGTTGTCCAATCTGATAACCTCAATTCCTATGATATGATAAAGTGCTATCAATGTTATTATTGCGATATTTTCTTATGAAGTCCAATCAAAAGTCAAATAACCTCATTAGTTTATCAACACACTGGCACTTACCACAAAACCATATCCATTTTTGATAAGTATGTCCCTGATCCTCCCAAATCCCTTGAAAAACTTCTCCAAGTCTCTGTCTCTGACACCGAACGGCAGACCGCCGACGTAAACTCTTGACCCCACCATTTCTGTAACAATACGTTCAAATATTACCAATGGTTATAACTTATAACCTAACAGTCGCTAGCCACGCGCCTACAAAATCTATTCGTACCGAATGTTAGGACAACCCCACGCAATACGTAAAAATATCTCTTGGCCGTAACCCACAGAAAACCTAACTGGATATATTATTTGCTATAATTATATTATAATATACAACATTCCATTTTTTTTTGTTTTTGGTAATCGATGTGTCTGGTCACGCTTCACTCAGGTCAAACATTCTATGGAAACAAGAATTGTAATAATACCTATTGCATGTCGTTAACGCTTACCTTAGGTAGCCTAGACAGCCTAGTTTCAAGTATGTACAATTTGCAACAGATATACGCCGCAACCTGCTTATCTATAAGCTTGGTTTTCTTTCCCCTAAGGTTACTAAAAACATCCGTCTTCATGGAATTGCAAAATATAAACTCCTATTTTTTGCACACCAGACCACACATATACATTAGATGGCGGTAAACTATGAGGTGAAGTAAACGATCAATATTGCAAGTTCATGTTACAAAATCACCAACTCATACAATATGGCGGCGCGTGGCCTGGCCTGGCAAAGGTTTCAATTTCCGAAATGTTGAACTTACGTGTGGAAATACTAAAACACTTATGTACACTGTACACGTAGTACGTACTTTCGGTTCACTTCAAATAGTATTGTATTTATTCACTCTAATCACAATAAACCACTATTTATTTTATAAGTAGCACTCCGCTAGCACGTGCCGCGCCGCGTAACCGGAAATGAATGAACGAATGAATGAGGATGGAATGATTATGGTTTGGTTGGCGTGAAAATGGCGGTATTGACGGTCGCAGCAGTGCTCTGCGCGTGTTTGAGAAGACTTATTTGTTTAAATAAGAAACTATACAAACCTCACTGATAATCGCATGTAATCTATCTGGGTTATATTACGGCTAAATAGCGGCATTTGATTTGTCGATTCAATTTAAGCGCTTCTTACATTTACCCTTTATAACCTCGGCTACACACATGTTAACTATAAATCGTAGCGATTACTCTGTGCAGTCCGATTTGCGCTGTTTAAACTGTTTAAAGTGGTATCCAGATGAGACAATTTTTCGCCAATCTGATGAAATTCTCCGATTGAATAAGCAGGTGCGGACACATAAATGCCAATTTTCATAGTAATTATCTCTGAATGAATTTTCCTGATCAAATCAACTGATTTGATCAGTCATGTCTGGATACCACTTTATCTACCGTGTGTATGGCAAATTGTTACGATAATCGACAACAAACTTAATGGCTCCTCTACACGATGGGCCAACGCCGGTCACTCCAAGGGAAGCAATATCACTTGCTCCCTCTAACGCATAAATGCGTCCCTTGGAGTGGCCGGCGTTGGCCCATCGTGTAGAGGAGCCATTAGAAAATAGACCTTTTTTCCGGAATTAAGGCCAGTCAGACGGGATGGTCAAATTGATCAGAAAAAAAAGAAATTGGCGTCAATCTCCAATTTATTCACCAATTTTACATTTATAGTGATATTTGGTGGCCTAGCGGTAAGAGCGTGCGACTTGCAATCCGGATGTCGTGGGTTCAAACCCCGGCTCGTACCAATGAGTTTTTCGGAACTTATGTACGAATCATTTGATATTTTTTCTACTCCCGTACTTTTATTTGTCATTTAAAGGGTCGTGCACACACCTTTAAAACCCTATCTTATAGTTGTCAAGACAAGTCTTTAGTCTATTCCCCAAAAAATAATTTGTGCATACACGCAGTATCTTTTTGGCGATTTTACGATACTTCGTGTAATGACCACTTAAAAAATATTGAACGAAATACAGTGTTGCCAACCTTAATTTTAAATGTCATCTCTGACAAATAAGTGAACCATAAACATGTTTTTTTTAATTTCATTCATTCATTCATTCTTTTCCCGCCCGTACTCTCCATTTTTGCTACTTCTTGCATTGCATTTGTTAAATTTACAATTTTATTTCAAAGTAAGTGCTTGGTCGTAGAAAAAGTATTGTATGCAACGTTGTTTAACCGAGTCAAAAAATACTCGTGGCATCTTTATTAACAATTTTCGGCTTCGCCTCAAATTGTTACTCACGCCACTCGCCTTTTTAGGGTTCCGTAGCCAAATAGCAAAAAACGGAACCCTTATAGATTCGTCATGTCTGTCTGTCTGTCTGTCCGTCTGTCTGTCCGTCCGTATGTCACAGCCACTTTTCTCCGAAACTATAAGAACTATACTGTTGAAACTTGGTAAGTAGATGTATTCTGTGAACCGCATTAAGATTTTCACACAAAAATAGAAAAAAAAATATACATTTTTGGGGTTCCCCATACTTCGAACTGAAACTCAAATTTTTTTTTTTCATCAAACCCATACGTGTGGGGTATCTATGGATAGGTCTTCAAAAATGATATTGAGGTTTCTAATATCATTTTTTTCTAAACTGAATAGTTTGCGCGAGAGACACTTCCAAAGTGGTAAAATGTGTGTCCCCCCCCCCCTGTAACTTCTAAAATAAGAGAATGATAAAACTAAAAAAAATATATGATGTACATTACCATGTAAACTTCCACCAAAAATTGGTTTGAATAAGATCTAGTAAGTTGTTTTTTTTTTATACGTCATAAATCGCCTAAATACGGAACCCTTCATGGGCGAGTCCGACTCGCACTTGGCCGCTTTTTTATACCTCTCTTAAACAATGGTTGCTTAAAATACTATAAGCCCCCCCCCCCCCCCCCCCATTCCCACGAGCGCTTTTACAACGCGCGTTTGAATGACACACGACAGCGGTGAAATCCAACAACGCTTGATAAAAATATCAAGCGTTGTTGGATTTTCGACTTTAAGCCTTGGTCGTCAAATCGAATTTAGCGTGCTGACAGATTCAAGCGCTTTTTTAACGCGCGTAGAAAAAGCTGCCGTGCGAACGGGGCCTAACAGTCGCTTTTCGGTGAAGGAAAATATCGTGAGGAAATCGGACTACACCAATTTGCATTCCATAGATACTAACTTCGAAAATTGGCATTTTTGTGTCCGCACCAAAGAGTAGTATAATACATATATATATGACCCTGCTGATTTGTTCGGGGAATCAAATTGGCGTTTACGTCCGCACGGCCTGATTCGTTCGGACAATTTCATCAGATTGGCGAAAAATTGTCTCGTCAGCTCGTCTGGACTCTACTTAAGACAAATATAGTATGATTCTTCTGTCCATAGATTTATAAAGCACAGATGGAGTGTTCGTACATACCATGTGAAGCCATTTCAAGTGCCACGTCATGGCTCCTCTACACGATGGGCCAGCCTTTGGGGCCAGCGCCGGCCACTCCAAGGGTCGCTTCCATATGATTCTTTTTTCATTGATGGGGACTATCTGTCTATGCGTTATTCGTTTAAGCTTCTGTCTATGTTTGAAATGAGATAGTCCTTTGAGAAACTATATTATTTAAAGCTGAAGTTCCACGGATCGGATAGAGGGACAAGAAAAAAAAGCAATAAAAATCAATTTATTTATTTCATTCCAAAAAGCCAACATGCCACACATTATGCAACCTATTATTATGTTTGAAACATAATTACTTCCTGAAGGGCAAACCTCTAAATGCACTTTCATAGGATGCCTATTTTCTTTTAATAATTTTAGATTAAGTAATAAAATAAAGTATCAAAAAAATATGACACACTATAGACACTGCCTTACATTAAATCATAGAATGCGCAATTATTCAGATTTAGTCTGTGAATGATTGCATTTATTGATAAATCCACAGGAAGAGTAGGGTAAAACAACCTACTGCCGGCACCCATCGAATCTTATTTTAAGGGAAACTTCCTGCAAGGGCTTAGGGTTAAGGGACTGATGATTTGGGGGCCTGGGAAATGGTGTTTTACCCATGTTAACTTCTGTTCCTCATAGTACAACTTACGAGTCTGAATTCTGCGAAAGTTTATTTTATGTTAAACTCGCGCACGCAATGCGTGATGACTTCTAAATTTAAACAATCAAACACTTGTATACTACAATCGTACATAAGGCAGTTTTTTAAGTGGTATCAAACATTTTAATTCACTCGAGGCGGCATTATACCTTAGCGTTAGTTAACAATTATGTCTTACAAACTTTAACACAGTAAATTATGTTAAAGGTCTTATATCTATACTACAACTACTGTAGTAAGACTTATATCCTACTCGAGCTGTGCCAATTAATATATTGATACCAAGAACAATTAAGTCTTAATTGCTGGAAAACATTACTAGGTATTAAAATAAATACCATGATATAAATGAGAAATAAAAATCGCACTATAGAAATATGCAGTCTCTCTATTGCGAAATTGCATATTTTATTAACAGCGAATTCAATACATAGTTTATAATAACTATTTATGGTTGCATACTTGTTGCACATTCCAATTTTTATAAAGTGACAAGTTTTTGTATAAAATACATTTACAATTAATAGGTATATGGATTCGAATATTGTACCTACCTATATTTTGATAATTTAGATTTCATTGACTTTAAATAATTATCATTTGAAATAAAATTATTGGTAAAGGAATAGGAGTGAATTGGTCACATCCTATATTGTAACAACAAATTATATATATTATATTATACTATAATATAAGTAACAATCACATCGTCAAATAATGTCAGGCACAGTATACATAAATACCTATAGCCTTATACATACAATATGTACGTAACAAGGAATAAAGGAACCAGTGAGTTCTTTTTACTCAACCGCAATGAGTGAAGTGTTACAGCTTGTATCTGTTTGTTTGTACTGATATCAGTTCATTTGTCATAACATAAAAGAAAATATAAAAGCTACACATAGCTATCTATCTATTGATTGAAGTAATTGCTTAATACAGTTTTTAAATACTGAATTTTAACTCGGTGTTTGAAATAAACCACCGAAGCGTTCAAAAAAGTATACACAAGGAACTACACAAGTATCCAAGCTCACGTACAGTCACGCGCAATTATATTATTATCTGATACGACTACGAGTGAGCAGTCAAATATATATGCCAGGGTCTGTTTTTTTTTAATGATGGGCTCCACAAACCGCAAATATTTTTGATGACCTATTTCCTCATAGATATTGTTGCTGGATTTGCAATATTAATTACGCGAAAGATTATAAGTACTCGTAACAGTAATCATATAAATATCAAGCCTGTCGGCAAAAATGTATCGCGATTGATTTTACATTGTGACTGATTAAACAATTAATGAGTTCCTATTAAGTATTATGACACTTCCATGATATTTAAAGATAAATTCATCATACCTAAAATATTTAAGTTAAATATTAAAAAGTCAGATATTTTTTTTACCTAAACCTATCGGAAAATCGTCAAAGTCAGAATGTCAGTCTTTACTATAGTTTACTAAGGCCACAAATGTGTCAAAAAAGCTTATTATAAATACATAATAATATATAAAAATTACGTCGATATTAAGAATTTAAAATATATAGATACTATGCAATGTTGCAACTTTGAAAGAAATAAAAGATAATAACATGCAGATCTGAAAAATATTTTTTCTACTCCAGCACTTAAATGTGTCAATTAAATGACTGACAGTGATATCTAAAGCAATGTCATTTGAATGCTTTGTCTATAGGCTCATAAGATGACTGCTAGCAGTCATCTTATGAGTATAATACAACTGCTTTATTTTTTTTAAAGATACAAGTTCCGATCATCTTGATTGAAAGAGGTATGTTTTCATTTACAATAATAACTCTTTTTTTTTTAAATAATAACTTTTTTTTAATAATAACTCTTTTTTTTTAATAATCTCTTTTTTTTTTTTTGCTGCAGCTGTCATAGAAAAAGTAATGTATGCAACAGCTCATAATTGGTTCTTAAATTTCTCGGGTCTTTTTTTACAAAACTCGACTACGTCTCGTTTTGTAACTTCGACCCTTGAATTTTAAGAACCCTTATTATATCACTGTTGCATAAACTACTATTGTATTATTGTCGCGGTACATTTCTCTTATTCTTAAGAAATACACTGGTCACACACTTAGCGCACTCTCACCTATTTTAAGTAACCTAACAAATAAACTTGTACTAAAATAGGCATGCGACTAAACTAACACAAACTTAGTAAGTTTTGTTATTGTTAGTACATTAAATACTACAGTAACCGTACTACTACTACTTTGAACTTCATCTGATACAGATGATACTTTTTTTTGGAACACTTCATTAATTTGAACTTTTTCATGCTGTGAGCAAAAAGGAATTGTATAACGACTTCTCAATTGAATTTCAGTTTGATTAAATAGTGGACCTATTTTGTGTTCACTATGTTTACAGTTAAAAGAAATCTTAATTATGAAATCACCAATCAACTACCTATAATCCTCATTACACCTATTTTAAGTTTCCTTTTCTTGGCGTATTGTTAGTAAAAACCTTCGCATCTCATTCTAAGTCATATATTTAAACGCTCTAATCATTCCAAATGTTAGTAAATTAAAATTAAGGTATTGCATATGCAATGACGTCAAAGATCAAGTACTTGAAGACTATCCCATTTCCATCTTACTTTCTTAAAGTATTTCCGGGAATTGCCGTAAACGGCACTCATTTCAGAGGTCGGCGCTGCCGACAAAAAATCTGAAAAAGCGTCAAGCTTTTTCGCGCCGACAGAATCGCAGCTACAATGTTGCACGGATACAAAAAAATTGTAAGGTCGCATTCAGACCGGCGGGGGGCCGCGTACGTAGCGCAACTGCGGCGTGAGTGTTTGTGCGAGTGAGTTGAGCGCGTCGCAGCAGCGGGGCCGCTCCACCAGCCAGGCGGCCAGCAGCAGCGCCACGAGGCACAGCTGGATGGGCAGCGACGAGCGCAGCACGCGCCACACCCAGCCGCTGCGCGGCGTGTAGTCCGGATCGCCGGATCCAGTTTTCTTACCCATTACGGTACTTACGCTGCGTTCTCTGCAAATAAAACAAATAGATAAGTAAACCTTACCATAGAGAAAAAAATACATAGATTGCTCACTCCATACATCAGTTTTAGTACCAAAAAGACTATTAGCATCTAGCATCGAGTAGCAGAACTATCAGTACTGCTACTTGACAATAGATGTAGCACCGACCGGAAAGTCTTATGCTGTTGAGATAAGACTTTCCGGTCGGTGCTACATCTATTGTCAAATAGCAGTACTGATAGTTCCGCTACTCGATGCTAGATGTAGACACTGAAATTAATAGTCTAACTGATGTATGGAGTGAGCACTCTTGTATTATTATATTTCTCTATGACATTACGGAACACTAGGTAATGTAGGGATATGTAACTCGGTTACATTTTCTAAATACTTACGTTTCCTCGTGGATCTTTAAGTCGGGAATGCTTTGTTCCACCAAAGCACGGCAAGATTCTTGCAATGTTCGCACCTCATTTTCAGTCTGCTCCATGCGCTGAAAGGCAAATAATTCAAGTTTAAATAACTTTCCTTCACATAGTCTTTATTAGTAAGTATTCTAAGCTTAAGTACAATTACACGATAGCACTGCGGGGAGCAAGGCCCGAGCCCGCCATATGTTGTACAGTCAACACAAGGGATTGTTACGCCATTTAGGGTCCTCGCTAAATTGGTTGTTCCATACTTACGCTATGGAATGTCCAGCTAGAACCCTAAATGGCGTAACAATCACGGAGCGTGATTGTACGTACGTATAAGTAATGACAAAAATGATGATGATGAGGAGAAAAAAACCGGCCAAGTGCGAGTCGGACTCGCGCACGGAGGGTTCCGCACCATCAACAAAAAATAGAGCAAAACAAGCGAAAAAACGGTCACCCATCCAAGTACTGACCCCGCCCGACGTTGCTTAACTTCGGTCAAAAATCACGTTTGTTGTATGGGAGCCCCACTTAAATCTTTATTTTATTCTGTTTTTAGTATTTGTTGTTATAGCGGCCCTTTACCCTTTGGGTACGGAACCCTAAAAAAAGTAGTGTCCAGTGTCCAGTCACCTTAGTGATGGCCCTGTGCGCGGGCGAGTTGGGCGCGAGCGCGGCCTGCAGGCGGCGCGCCAGCTCGCGCAGCGTGTGCAGGCGCCGCGCGCGCCCGCCCGCGCCCTCGCTGTCGCCGTCCGAGATGCCCGAGTCCGACAGCGAGTCGCACGTCGAACCACCCTGGGAACAGAACAAAAACATTTTAAACTAATTTATTAAAGTAAGCGCGCCAAGTACTCCGAGTTGCAGGGGGCGTACGATTTTGTGCCGGTTGCTGTGGAAACGGCCGGACCCTGGTGCAGCGAGGCGGGCGAATTGTTCAGGGAACTGGGTCGGCGGCTGAGGGAGAGGGGTAACGACCCCCGTTCTGGGTCTTGGCTGGTCCAACAGGTCTCCATCGCCATACAGCGCGGCAACGCTGCAAGTGTGATGGGGACTTTTGGACCGGGCATAGCACAGAACGGGTTTTAGGTTAGGTTGAGGTAGTTTTAAGTAATATATGTAGGATTTTTGTTAGTTTTGATTGTGACATGTGATTTTATGTATGAATATTGTGTCTTCTTTTATTTATAATTGTAAAATGTATTAAAATCAAACATAATCTGCTAAACGTCTGCTAAGTCATTCGAAGGCTATGATCTTTGTTCCAAGGAGGTCTTCTTCCAGTACCTAATGTACCATCACATCAGTTTTTAAGAGGGTTCAAAGAGCTCAAGCCGCCACAAAGAGTTAACGATAAGTATACTAAGCCATGAGGCAGATTGATGGGAAGTTACATTGTAAGTTGAGAAACTACATTTCCGGTCGCAGTCGCACGAATGCATGAAGAAAACAAGAATGCCGAAGTGATTAAAGGTATGCCGCGTCAACGCCTCGAATAACGAGCAGAGACCATTGATATAGATATCTAGGGACTGGCTTTATGAGCAATAATAATGAGGCATGACAGGGGCAGGTACAGCGGTGTGAAATCGCCACAACGCGATTAGTTAATGAGTTCGCATCACGCGCGCGACTGGTTGACGAGTTCGCATTACGCGCGCTATTGGTCGCAACTAGTTGCGTTAGACTGCACGATTGGCTGGAATTCGTGAGTAGCACCGCTGAACTAGTACGATTTTTAGTGCCCCATTAGCCCGTCCCTAGATATTATACGTCAATGCCAGAATTCAATGGAGATGGACAATACGAATACCTTCTTTTTATCCACAAGCGAGGCGGCCAGCTGCCGGATCTGCGCGGTGACCTGGCTGTAGTCGTCCCCGGGCCGGTCCCTCAGGGCCTCCAGCGTGGCCAGGTCTCCGCGCAGCGCGCCCTGCAGCTCGCGCAGCGCGCTCTCCCACTCGGCCCACGCGCACACCGCCTTCTCCAGCGAGAGGAGCTCGTTCGACGTGCTGGACAGAAAAAAAAATAAGTTCAGCCTTATTATCACTCGGGGTTGTGGGCAATCTTAGGCTGATAATGATGCTACTTACTGAGAATATGGTATTTAAATGAAAACTGGCTTTTTACAATATGTATGGAGGTCTATGCTTCCTCCGACAAGATAGTGATGAACCATCGTTCCTGGCACCAATCTTCACGCTGTTCATACTATTGTATGTCGTTGAATTTTATCATTGAGGGACCGAGAAAGATAATAATATGGTACCCAACGAACTACCTATTGCACAATATTCCACTAAAGCGCCCTTTGGTAACCATCTTTTGAGAGAATTAGGGCGTGGACTCACCGTTGATGCGCGTCTTCCCACAGAGCCAGCAACGCTGCCAGGTCGGCGGCCAGCCCGCTGTCATCGGGCTCGTTCTCGCCGAGGAGTGAATTGGGGCGTGGACTCACCGTTGATGCGCGTCATCCCACAGAGCCAGCAACGCTGCCAGGTCTGCGGCCAGCCCGCTGTCATCGGGCTCGTTCTCGCCGAGGAGTGAATTGGGGCGTGGACTCACCGTTGATGCGCGTCTTCCCACAGAGCCAGCAACGCTGCCAGGTCTGCGGCCAGCCCGCTGTCATCGGGCTCGTTCTCGCCGAGGAGTGAATTGGGGCGTGGACTCACCGTTGATGCGCGTCTTCCCACAGAGCCAGCAACGCTGCCAGGTCTGCGGCCAGCCCGCTGTCATCGGGCTCGTTCTCGCCGAGGAGTGAATTGGGGCGTGGACTCACCGTTGATGCGCGTCTTCCCACAGAGCCAGCAACGCTGCCAGGTCTGCGGCCAGCCCGCTGTCATCGGGCTCGTTCTCGCCGAGGAGTGAATTGGGGCGTGGACTCACCGTTGATGCGCGTCTTCCCACAGAGCCAGCAACGCTGCCAGGTCTGCGGCCAGCCCGCTGTCATCGGGCTCGTTCTCGCCAAGGAGTGAATTGGGGCGTGGACTCACCGTTGATGCGCGTCTTCCCACAGAGCCAGCAACGCTGCCAGATCTGCGGCCAGCCCGCTGTCATCGGGCTCGTTCTCGCCGAGGAGTGAATTGGGGCGTGGACTCACCGTTGATGCGCGTCTTCCCACAGAGCCAGCAACGCTGCCAGATCTGCGGCCAGCCCGCTGTCATCGGGCTCGTTCTCGCCGAGGAGTGAATTGGGGCGTGGACTCACCGTTGATGCGCGTCTTCCCACAGAGCCAGCAACGCTGCCAGATCTGCGGCCAGCCCGCTGTCATCGGGCTCGTTCTCGCCGAGGAGTGAATTGGGGCGTGGACTCACCGTTGATGCGCGTCTTCCCACAGAGCCAGCAACGCTGCCAGGTCGGCGGCCAGCCCGCTGTCATCAGGCTCGTTTTCGCCGAGCGCCCGCTTCACAGACACCTTTATCTTCAGCATGGACACTTTGCAATCCAACAGGCGCGCCAGGCGGTCCTAGAAAAATCAACAGTTACAATTATAGCTAAATCGGTTTATACCCGACTACGGAAAAACGGATGTTTATAACGTAATTCATACCGTCTGCAGTTGGTATAGCGTAGCTATAGCTATATTTAAAATATGGCTGGGTCATGGCGTATGATTGTTAATTACGTGCGTTCTGAGCGCCTGATTTCTTTGGAAACATGTTTGACGAAGTGTCTCTACAACACATAATGTCAAAAACGGCACTGTCTCTAAGAAATATAAACCGTCACTGATAACTTTTCAAGTTGATTAGTCCCCGAGCCCGCTGGACATCGTGCATGGCATTACATTAGGGATTTAGGCACTGAAATTAAGACATTAATACCTTCAACTCTTCAATCCTCCTGTTCAGCTGCACCCTGGTGTGCGGCTGCGGGGCGCAGTCCTCGGGCTCGCAGATGTCGAGCAGGTTCTCTTTCAGGGCTGCGACCTCGCGACGCAGGCGCCGGGTGCCGCCGCGCCGACTCGCCGCCGCGCGCAACGCAGACCATCGCGCCGATACCGCTGGTGAGGACATAGCTTAAGTTAGTTATTTTATTCTATAAACAAGGCAAGAATTAAGATAACTATGAGAATAATTAAGTCTAGAACTAGTACTAGATCCATGGACCCGATCTGTTAAAAAGTGATATCAAAATATAACTAGATATCTATCTCATCTTACAATAATCTGAAATAGGGATAATCGATGTATGTATGTAGGTACATTACACATACTTAGATCTCTGATATGGTTGCGCCGGAATGGCAAGATACTATATAATGGCTGAACTAAGGGTGGCTGAACTAACCTTCATGACTTAGGTATACTAAAGGGAGAGTTTGAGATATGTACATATTAAGCTCTTCAATTATCAATCATTATATTGAAACTGACACAACTGGCTGATCAGAAGATACGTATACCAACGTCTTAAAATTGTCACAAATGATATCATCCTGCACCGCATGACATTAGCCTGCTCTGCTACACAAAGAGGTCAACAAAACGCAACACAACGGTACCATTTGGGTATTACTTATGTTATGTACGTCTCTATAAAACATCAGTTTTACGCAGTTATATTTGTATGTTTATATTATAAATTATAATATATAGTAGGTCGACTATCGTTAATCCCCACTCCAGTAATTATAATCAAAAATTATAATCAGTTATTATAATCAGTAATTATTATCTTTTTAAAGGTATATTTCAAAGTGCCTTAGATTGTTTTCTATTATTGGACAAAGTGGGCCTGTAGAGTATACAAAAGCTCGTTAATTAATGATGCACTCTTAATGAAGTCTTGCTTAAGTAGATAAACAATAAGACGTTAATCGCCTACTTATTTACTTATTCAGAAAACCAAACAAACACGAGGCGCTTTCGATCTATTCTTGCCACAGTAAAATTAGAGCGCTCAGAATAAAAACGCACACGGAAGCCACCAATGATGACATCCAGAATGATTATTTATGTTTTTTGTGTAACAGTTAATTTTCCTAAAACACCTGTCACATAACATAACACTTCGCTTTCCCTTGATGTGTTGTCAAAACGTCAATAGATACAAGTTATGGACTTCTGAAAGTGCCTTTAAATAGGTTTAGTCGTTTTTACCTTAAGCCGTAAAGTCAGGTAAATTACTTAGGTACTGGCGGTCTAGCATGAGTTGCGTTCTCGCGCGCGACTCCATACATCTTGCGCGACTTCAAATATGGAGTCGCGCGCGAGAACGCAACTCATGCTAGACCGCCAGTACCTAAGTAATTTACCTGACTTTACGGCTTAAGGTAAAAACGACTAAACCTATTTAAAGGCACTTTCAGAAGTCCATAACTTGTATCTATTGACGTTTTGACAACACAAAAATTATTGATGAAAGTTTAGAAGGTTTCTTTATTTCCTTATATTGCTTTCCTGTAAATTAAGATTCCTTTCAACTAAACGTATTTAGAAAACTCATAAATCTCATTAGCTACCCAAGCGTAATAAATGGATCACGATCACGAGTTTTTTTATCAGAGAAACTATTAGTGTCTGCGTGGCCACCACTTTCAAGTTGTTTTCCAACGGATACTCCGATAACAATTTCATTACCAGCTAAAGTGGTTTCCAAACGTGCCAGTGTCCGTTATGTCTAAATCAGATGGTAATAATTTCCTACCGTTGATGGTGAACTACTGGTTGCCTCACGAGCCGAAAGCGATAACATCTGTTTAGAAATACTACAAGTTTTACTTAATCCTAAGAACAGTAAATTTAATACCAAGCTGGGAAATGGGAGTACTTATGTTTTATTTCTGCTTTTAAAGCAGCCAATTTATTGCATTATTTCTGCACAAACCCAGACATGTATGGTCGTAAATCAGTCGAATAGATAGGGCATAACGCTGCATCCAGCGAAGTGTGCATGATCCAAAATAGCGCCCTAAATGTCATTGGGTCCATGAACTTGTCTGGTGCTCGGTGTACGTAATAGTCTTAATTTACGAGTCGTGTCGGCGCAGTTACAGCTAGGCCTAATGGTTTCCAAACGTCTAGAAGTCCGAACATGGTTAATAACTGGTGAAGGAAATATGAGTCAAGCAGTCGTAATGAACAGACATGTTTATGATTTAGGTACATACATAGGTAAACTCTGAAGTCTGAACCGTTCCGCGTTCCGGAAACGCAACCAATTCGCGCAGCACGGCAGCCGTCCGGTAAATTCAGAGTTAAATTACTGCTTCCCCCTTGAGAGCCGATTTGCGAATTGGAACGCGACCGCGTACAGTCGAAATTCTGAATGCATGAATATTATGAACTACATGTCATTAACTTTCACAAAGTAGCCTGTTTATAATTTTAATTCTTAAAAACGCTTTAAATAAATACCTAACTGTTGGGGGACACCGTTATTTTTCATAACAGAAAACTTATAGGAATGAGTTAATAAACGGTTAGGGGGCCGATTTTTGAATTTCGATCGCTCGATTTCGTCTCTCGAAAATGGGAGGAAAACTGTGAAATGCAAATTTTTGAAATACGAGCGATAGAAATTAGTAATCTAGTGGTATTAACCACTCGTTTTCAATCCCATTAGTAGAATTTACATGCCTAGTAGTGGAGATATTACTGAACGAAATACACGAAATCGAGCGGTCGAATTTCAAAAATCGGCCCCCAGGCCCAGGTATTAAATTGAATCCTTAGTGTGGCTTTCGAAAATAAAATATTCCGTGTCCATACGTGGAGAAACTGGACGTTACGCCACGCGACAGCTTCACATCCTCAGTGTGGGAGTGAAAGTAAACAAATTGTAAAATACACCCATTAACATGTTTGAGTGCATTATTATGGATTTTTTATTGACAGACGTTGGAAATGAACAGTCGGGTTTAAATGTATTTCACCAGGAAAAGACAGACGCCAGCTTCGTGTATAATCTTAACTTATGACTAGAAAGTGTTGCATCGTTGTTTATTATATAAAAGTGCAATAACACGACACCGAAAGAGACTCACCAACGTATAACATAGCTCGTTTTTAGGCCGGAAATTTATCGTCTTGGCAATTTGTCACGATACCTGACAGGATACTAGTTGTTGCAATCCATTACGGAACTGTCGGCGCGGGCGCAGCCGGCGAGGCGGCAAGGTCGAAACTGCACTATATTTGCACCACTAACCACTGGTTAACTTTTCAGAGATTTAAATAACAATATGGCAAGACTTTAATACGCTGACTAAAGGTTTAAAATAGTGAACGAAGCAAGTTTACCAACAGCTAACGCATCTTTGCAGTATTTATCTACGGTTGTAATTTACATCTAGATTAACGCTTATTGAACAAGACCTAAGGTGTATACTTGCACATTAAAAGTGTTTTTGAAGGTGAGTATGATTTAAATGTTAATTGAAATCGTGTTAAAGTGCGATCCAAAATGGGTCAAAGTAAAATATGCCACAATAGATGGATGAAGTCAGTAATGCAATACCTACTGCAGCGCGACTGATTCAAGGTGACCTCGATATGACAAACAAATTCGTTTGCAGACATTCGAGAATAAAATTAAGGACATTTAGCGTATATATCTAGTGGGTAAGCTAGTATTTTTGTGTATGATATTATTCGTACCCTTACCTTAATTGTGGGTAGGTATTGTGGGCTAGGTAGTTTTCACTAACTGTGGGCGATTAACGGCCGACAAACCCCATACCCCATTTGTCAGAAAAGTGACAGTGAGATTTGACTTAAGTAAACATAACTAAATCGTGCTCTAAATTACCTACAAGAAGTGAAAATGCCCACCTAACCAAAATTTATCAAACGAAACACTTGTAGCATTACCGACGGGACGTTTATCAAATGCAGATTTTTAACGGAATTCCTGATAACGTGATCACCGAATCGATCGATCTAAAGATGACCAGTTTTAAAAATTGAAAATTAAATGAAATGAACTATCCAATACCTACCTTTAATAGTAGTTTATGTGACTGCTACATAATGAGAGGCATTAAAATACGAGTGTGGGTTTAAGAAACGAACGTTAGTGAGTTTCTTAAAAGATCACACGAGTATTTTAATGCCTAATTATGTACAGTTACATACACTACTTTATCTAAACACATACTTAAAACTTGCTTAAAACTAACTAAAAGATAAACTGTACGTCAAATGGCGGTGAATGATAACTTTTTTCACGCATGTCACACATCCGTAGTTTTTTTTATTTCCTAGACAAAAGGGATATTCTCATGTCATTCGAGATCAAATATCGTGCGGTTTATATTAAAAAAAACATACTAAATGGACGTTTCGTATCGATAACTGTTTTAATATCTATGGATACTAGGATAGAGACCCACTTGAGTTTTGACTGCTGTTCCCTTGGAGGATACAACTAAACGGAGTAGCCATTAACAGGCTTTCCCCTCTGTCGAAAATAGGCGGCCAACGGTCATACACAATGTATGGACTGACGTTTATCTGACATGGCTATTTTTACGTTACGCATACATTTGACGTTCCCCTCCCCCGCAAAAATCGGCAGACTGTTTTGTACAGAAAATTACAGACATGGCGTCTCCGTTTGATTATATCCTCCAAGGCTGTTCCAAATTTAAACTCATAACCTTACAAAAATCTATAACGTTACCTATGTACTCGTACATTAAAGTACAAATTTTCCTACCACAGATAAGAAAGTTCTCATAGTAAAATTGGTTGTAATAAAGCTTGCCATTTCCTACGGTTTCTGAACGCATTATAGAGCACTAATGACATGTGTGTAGATAAAAAGTTATTATAATACCTATAAGTACACCTGAAAAATACTGCCAGATTTAGATAGCAAGTTTCTGAACCTTAGTATTTTTCAAACTCGATATCATCTCAATACAATTTGGGAGATTTGGCATAGGTATTTAGGTTATAAATTATGTAGAGATGATACTACCTAGGTTATGTAGAGTATGTAGTACTTGTAGTATAGGCTCGCGTCACGTGCCCCGTGCGTGGTTTTCATCTCCGCACATCTAGTCTTACGTGGGTTGCCCTTGTTAAAGGTCGACTAGCTTTTCTATTTATCTTGTTTAACTACAACTTTTCTGTTTGTCTAGAGTAGCATGGCATCTGTTTTCATTAACATTTATATTTACTTTTATCTTATTTTTTATCTCAACTACTCAACTAATAAGAGTAATTTTAGAGAGAACTGTAAGCAACCGCTTTAGGTTAAATAATTAATAAGTAAATAAACAAACATTGTTGAGTAAAATGAAGCTAAATGCGATTTAAGACTAAATTTCGTATTTGGTATAACAAAGGTTATCAAATACGGGTCAAGTTATTGGCCTAACAATGTCGAATAAGTAAACGCGAGTAATTGGCTTCGCTCATAAGTAATCAACCTCGGTGACGATACTGGAGTGAAATAAAACAGTAAAACAAACTTATTTATTTTTACTTTTCGTAGTTTTAACGCTTGACATTTAAACCACTGAAAATTAATGGAGCTTTGCTCAATTTGTATTAAACACCCTGCGTTGATGAGTCTCCTTTCTTGTGAATAGAAGTCATGGGTATTTTTAAATTTGCAGTCCCATTCTATGAAATAAATATATAAGCACGCGGTACAAAATTACAGTTCACCACGATTCGGGGGCAGAGGAAACAGTAGGGTGTGCGCTATAGCTGAATACCTGGCTTGGAGGCAGGCGGGGTTTCATTTTGCTTCCACGCTATTCGTGCACGAACTATTAAGTAGGCTAGGCTAGTTAGTAGAAGAAAGTGTTCAGATTCAATGTAATGTAATGTGTCAATTCAGTTGCAATTGTTTCAGTTACGTCAATGGTTGATTAATGACAATAAGTTGCATTCGTCAACTTCTGAGGTAGCAAAAAACAATCAACATATCAACACAACTCAACAATGGGTGAAGAGAGACAATAGCAGAATTATGTAAATCAATTACTGAACCACATACATTATATACTTAGTAGGTCAACCGACTATATAATGTACTTCTGCCCGCGACTTCGTCAGCGTGGGACGATGATGATGGTTGATGTTTGTTTTACTATTCAAAGTCCTCAATCAAACTCGTTATGGGGCTACAGCCTATCGGACTAAATCTTTCCAGACATTAGATAAACAAACGATTGAAAATCGGAAGTAAATCTCCATTATCTGTAACTACTTTTTTGCGAGTCGTTGCGCAAGCGCAAGTGTTGCAACAACGTCGGCGCGAAATAATGATCGAACGGCTGGGGTATTCCAGTTGCTCCCGTAGTAGATCCCACATAGTACCTACCAGTGCAAGGATGGTCTCTGGTTATGCATATTTACTAAGATTCTTAAGGTAAAGTTATAATGCTGGTCACCAGTAATCCAGACTCGCGCATCAAATGGGAATACATGGTGCTGCCAGTGTTGCGACCTACTGCCTTACTGCATCGCTAATTTTGGAACTTGGGTATGATTTGATGTGACGGAATGAGATCTGTTGATCTATTATCGCTTACTCATGATGGAAAACACGTGGTATGCACGTATGAGATAAGCGTAACGGACTTACGCTCATTTCCAAGACAAGAGATATATACTAGTTTGACAAATTAACTGGCTTTCAAAATTACGTTATTCATTTGAGTGTCGTCATAAAATCTCTCTCTCTCTCTCTCGAACTACTCTGACTTTACTATGTACTTAAAAATTAACTAATAACACCGATATAGGTATACTATTTTGTAACATATTGTAAAACTCTCATGCGTAGGTTGTAGTAGATAATTAGTTTCTGCTTATAAGGCAAGACGTTTGGCATTTAAAGGATCTAAATTACGATACATTTTCTATAAATTTCCTGTTGAGCCAGAGTTTACAATTACTTTATTTATATGCACCCGTGTTTTCCGCTGATTTACAAAGACATGTGGATGTGTTTCTATAAGGTCTTGACTATTTACAGTCTCTATATATCTAAGGACTTCCGTTGAATACATCTTGCTAATACAGAATATGTTACTTATATATTATATGTTATTCAATTCAAATTTCGCCGAAGTAGTGTATCAGGCAGTTTAAGTTTGTCGTTCATTATATTTAACGACTCTGTATTACCTTTACCAACTGAATTCTAAAATGTATGCATTATTACAAATTCAAACGAAATACTATCTGCACGTGCATTAACATTAGCACCCACGAACTAATAAACGTATCTAACATGCTAACGATATAATTAGACCTAGAGAAAACAGTGCCAGGCAGGCTGCAGGCGTGGGCATGGCCGTAGGCGGACTAGCCTAGGTCAAGAACGAAACTGGGGTGTCGTTCAACCGCTTACCGAGCACAGGCAAGTCGAAGGCTTAACCGAACCAGTATAATTACTTTACGATTACACATATAGTTTCTATTGATCTTGAGATCATGTTACTGTAGATTCCTCAACCGCTGGTACCAGCGCTCGCTCACTAATAAAAACATACGAGTTTACGGCCTGGCCACAGAAAATTGCTATAACAACATGTCTTTCCTTGTTTTACTTCGGTAGCTGCTACCGGGAGCTACTGCTGGCAATTTCAAAATTATCGTTGTGATAGAATGTCAGGCACTTCCAAGACTACGGACCACTTATGTGAACGGTTAACCTAAATAGTGCGTTTATTAATAAATAGTTATCAGGCTACGCTTAATTGACCTTAAAAACCCACAATACAAGGGCATATAATATGTACCTACTCGTAAAAGCCGGTTTCGTGACGATAACCACCTACGACATTTTTAATGGCAGAATTGATTGTCTATATTCTTATGGTTTCTGTATTTATAGGTATGTACTTTTGTCCTGTGTAGGTCTAATAACTCAAGTAGGTATGACATCATGCTACGTGGGTGTGGAACGAAAAGGTTTGAACATGTTTTAATCCTGCTAATGTACACGTAATACGTAATCTCAATGAATCGGAAAACGCAATGCTGCTATCAATACAGTAAGGACTGTAAATGGGCCCGATTCGGATTTTGATATACACATCTGTTAGATATCTTTTAGACATCGCCAAGATACGATAACGACAAGATTAAGATCTAACCTGTCAAATTTGACATTTGCGCGATTCTGGAGATACTCTTGAACGATTTCCACAAGATATCGTAAAAGTGCTCGAATTGCGCAGCAAAAGAGAACTAGTTGAAATCTAAACTATAACGTATCTACCTATAGAATGGATCTAGTACGGTCGTCTCTTGTGAATATCTTGAAGTTCGAATACGGCAGAATGTTTACAGTTACAAATTTTACTATACATAGGTAAGGTTACCTATAATTTATAACTATTATAATTTACAGAATTTCCATCGCGATCGCCCTATTGTGCCAATACCAAACAGCATTATTAATTCCTTAAATATACCTTAGTACTTATACTTAAGTCCAGATGACGAAGATGACCCAAAGCATTTTAGAGACTTCGACGCCAGTAAATTTAGTAAACTTAAAAGATTGTAGTGGAAAATATGTACTCATATTTCCGAGAAACTTATTATATAAGAGCGAGTATCCGATTAATAGTTAAAAGTTATTGCTTATATATGCTTATTCCTTTGTAACTTACCAATTTCGTCAGTGTTGCTTGCCGTAGTGGCGACAGATAGACTCATTTTGATATCACAGGTATCACGACACTATCTTTTCACTAATTGTTACTTCATCACTTCACTTTCAGTCCAGTTTATTTTAAAACTTCACATTGATACACTTCCTGGTTTAGCTAGAGAGATTGTCATTATGGATATCTTATAAGGTTTTAATTGCAATGTAGGATCTAATTGTAGGTAAGTAAGTATTGGACCAAAAACGATATTTACAGATCAAGATCAAAATTAACATTTATTTTCAGTTAAAAGCATTTTCTTAAATCTGTTAACGTTAGCTCTGTTAAGGTTAATCCAGTTTATCGGAATTGTCGCGATAGCGATATCATTTCTATCACACCATCAGTGTGGTCACTATCAAACTATCAATCAACCGTTACAATTTTTGACAAGATATCGATATAGATTTGAATAGAATTGCTCGATCCAAATCAACAATAGCCTCGCTCACTCTCACGCCCTTCCGCGACACGACACGATTGCTACTAATCGCAAAACGTCACCTGCTTACCGATACGCTAAACGTGTCTTAATACTATGCGTAAACGGTGGTCAGTCGGTCTAGCATGAGTTGCGTTCTCGCGCGCGACTCCAACTCCATACATCTGACTTCAAGTATGAAGTCTCGCGCGACTCGCGCGGCACGAGAATGCAACTCATGCTAGACCGCCTGATATTGGCGTTGTGTGTGTCTGTGTGGTGAAGAAACGAAAAGTCGTGTTTAATTTTCCCAAATATTCCATTTGACAGGTACAACATTTACCAAAATAAAATAACTTATACAGCCGCAGATCACACATGCACATAGTCATCATATCCGACCATGGTCTAATAAAACATGGTCTTCTCTTCCCAGAGTGTCACTTGCCTACGTCACAAAAACATTGCCACTTTATTTCAACATAACAAGTTACATGGGTACATTATATCTATGGTTAATAAGTTAAAATATTTCTTTATAATTTTATAATTTTCATTTATATGTATTGTATCTTAAATTTTACAATAACACGTCATTTTTAATTATTCGTTAGCAATATCTTCCGATTCACGAAAGAAATTTCAGACGTTCGGGTAGTTCTGTTTACACTACTGGCAACACAGGATAGCGCTGTTACATTTGACAATCCGCCATTTTGTCCCTGACCGTCATCCTTGTCGAACGCGTGTTAATTGTTATTTCCTTCTCGCTCAGTGTCAGCAGTCGCAGTGTTTTCAAAACTTTTCACGTCGTAAGCTTGGTAATTAATGTTTTTGTTACGAAAATGGTTGGCTGCTCTATTCGGAACTGTAAGAGTAGGAGTGAAAAGTGCAGTATAGATTTGTTTTATTTTAATATGTTTCTACATGAATAACTTAAAATTAATGCCGTTAAAATAATTTTCACCGTTGGTTAAAATTCTCCCACATTTTAAAGTTTGAGAACCTGTAAACAGCATGATGACGTAGGCAAGTGACAGTTAGGTCATTCGCGAATCTCGGAAGAGAGTACCAGGCGGAGTATATTATTATACCATGTATCCGACGATGGCGCTGTAGTCGGAAAGCTTTTTGAAAACCTCTCGAACATTTTTAAATTTGCAAAGTATAATGACTATTTTGATGTAAGTCTGACTTTCGATTATAAAAGCCGCCCAGAGACCTGTAAAAAGGTCTCCTGTTCCATTCTAATTTGAACTTTGTGTTGACAAAATAAAATTACATTTTGCTTGGCAAGGTTTGACGTATGGGCGGCTAGAGGTTATGAAGGTTAGGTATCGAAGTCGCAGCCAGCGAGCACAATGTTTTGAGAACGCGATTTGAATGTTAACAAAGCTGAGAAAAGAAAACATCGTGTCACTTCTCACAGACTCACAATATAATACACACCTGAGTCTGTGAGCGCTAACATCATAAACACGTTCAGTAGCCCTTTATCTAGAAATCTAGTAAGTATGTAATTTGTGGATGGTTGGCTATTGCAGCATTTTATGGCCACCTAAACGACTATTGTACATGATTAGCGACTTCACTGCCAAGGGAACCTAAAATACCCTGTAGAAAGCAACAATCCAGTAGGAAGGTAGGTACATATATTTTTTTTAGTGAGAACAAAATGTTTCATTTGAAAAAACTATATTTCGAAATTACCACCAAGTGGCGCTGGTCTCTTTTTAAGAAATTCGATAAGATGCCTACTTTGTTCCGATATTAGTTCCAGTTTCTGGTCAGATCAGGTCACATTATAAACTGTAATAATGTTATAGTTGGTTCCACGCCCGCCTAACATGCCAATCATATCAACCTATCCTACCTATCATTAGTGCATGATGCAATTTGAGAAAAAGGCGGTTTCGCCCACAATTGTGGCAAAGATCTCTCTGTAATTGAATTAATAATCATTATCTAAGAGTTTCGATTGTTACATCAGAAAGATACCTTTCGTTTTTTTTGACACAATGTCAATTGTTTTAAAAATTGTTAAATTGTAATTAAAGCTTGAGAACTAACAGCATTCATCTAAATTTATAAAAGTCATATCTATTTGTACAGTGGTTACGTATTTCTAAGTAGGTAGTTTCGTATTCAACACGCTTTGTCTTGTTTCTTTTATGTGTTTTTTGCATCGTCGATTACTTTCTGATTAAGGGCTATTCACAACGCTATCAATGATGTTTTTGCCTCGAATGTTTTTTAGAAAGCAGAACCTTCACCTTGTTTAAATAACACTTTAATTATGGCATTATTTAAGTAATTTGATCGAAATAGTCAATTATATAATACGTAATCGACTTTTATAACAAGCAAGAGTTAAGGATATTTATATTATAATTTATAATGAACAGTCGTATATTTATTTATTTATTTCGATGTTGATTATTGAGTACCTACAGACTGTAGTCCAGAGCTACCTAGCCTAGATCAAGGTAAACATAAACAAGATAAGCTATCTCTAATAACAGCCATTATAGAAAATAAAAAGAAATCAACACAAAAAAGGGAACCAGGAATGTCTAGATATAGCGGTACAGATGAACTAGATTAGCTGGTCTGATACACCGTTAGCTACTCACTGGCCAAATTAATTATAGCCTTTAAATACAACACAATAGGGCACATTATCGCCAGCAGAAAGGACAATAGAATTAATGAAGCTGTGAGTGATTACGAGTATTTGTCATGAGAACTAGTTATTGTTAACCCTAAGGGGCCCACTGATTACCAGTCCGCCGGACGATATCGGCCGTTCGGAGCTGTCAAATTTTTGTTCTAACTGTAATCGTATATCGTCCGGCGGACTGTTGATCAGTGGGCCCTTAATGAAACGAAAAAGTTACGTTACAAATGACCGCAATCAAATGAGGGAATAGATGTCAGTCGAGAGAAACATATCAAAACCACTGAAGTATAGGTGAGGTCATGTTGGGTACTTACTTACTATTTTGCTCGGGACAAAAGAAACATGAGAAACCCCTACAAGCGTTCCTCTTGTCCTAATGTTGGATAAGATCGATAACGGAGAAAGATCTTATCCAACCTGTAGGCATACATGATTGGCGTGACACTTGACAGTATCTCGCGGTGAGATAGACTACCTGTCTTTTTCTAACTACGTTAATTAAAGAGGGACGGGTAGTCTATCTGGCCGCGAGATACCGTCGCGCCAATCATGTGCTAGCCCGGATGAACATCATTACATATCACCTGTCTTTTTCGTTTACAAATACTTAAAAAAATAATTTGACTTAAATACCTACTATGTACGAGTACTAAGGAACGGGATTCTCACATGTTGAATACTTTAAAAACTTGCTTTGACTAAAAAGTTGCATGAATAGGTCTGAGTCAACCGGTCTTTCACCTCATGAGATGAGCTCATAACAGCAACAGCAATCGTCAAGCATAATAATAAATTCGCTCATCCAACAAAAAGGTTCAATCAAAGCATCACAATGACAACGTCGTTTCAAAATGAATATTTTTCGCACTTTTCATTGAAGTAAAATTTCTTAACGCGTGCAAATTGTGGATACACATATTTGGTACAGTCATAATTTTGGCCTTGACGTAAAAACAACATTAAATGCAAACATATTACGTTTTGACTGCTGTATTTCAGCCCCTATTCTCTATCATTGGTCTAGAACTCTAGATATCCAGATCCAATCATTTCCGTAACCGTTACACCATGTTTCGTTTCCTTTTTCCCCGTGATCGACAGCCGATAGTGCCCGTAACAAGTAATTACTCATAGGTGGCATGTGTACCTTGCAGTGAAACTCACAGGGCAAGCCTGCCCTAACTACTTTCGATAGGCATTAGAAATGATTCCCGTTTGTGTCATGTGGAAGCCATACGTTACAACGATCTTAGCTTTGATAAGAGGACATTCAATTCTAACATTATTATTTATTTTATTTACTGTTACCCACAAAAACTTCTAAAACTATCGACATTGAATAAAAAACTTGGGTACCTACTTATAGAGAAGCTAAAGTGTAATTCAATAGAACTTGCTAACTATGTAAACAAAAGTTACTAATAGTAAATTGACATTCAGTCTCAATTTTAGTATGGCGGTTTGTTTACATAGTTAGCAAGTTCTATTGAATGACATTTTATGTGATGAACACTTTTCATTGGACTGCAGGTTGTCGAAGAAAGAATTTGAACAGTAGGAATTTTACCCTATTATAATAATACATTATATACCTTATATATGAAACTAGACTTATAAATTGAAACAATTCAACAAGTAGCCACAATGTGTAGGTAATAGGTATAGATCGGCAGTAAAAGAATTAAAGAACCACAATAACAGTCATTGACAATTAATAGGCAATAATGTTCATGCCGTTTTTAATCGGAAATAAGTGAATTACAGAATCGATCCTTTCACCAGGTTTTTATCGTAAAATTTAAACCGGTGTAGTATTTAATACACATATCTTTTTCAGGTCATGCGACATGACTTCACATGAGAATAACGTTAATGCAGAAGGCGCGCACAGATTTATGCGATCTTTTAAGGAGTGTCTGTGCTCTCATGCTTAAGTTTAAGAACAATGAACTGCGCTAACCCGACTAAAGATCCTGTAGAGGTGTAGAGTGCTTTATTATGTTTAAAAGTATAAGTATAAGCCGCATCATAAGATATTTTTGTGTATTCGTTAGTAATTACTTTGTACGAACATCTTCCTTTTTGGAGATTATTATCATGACAGTTTTGAATGATTCACGGTTAGTTTTACTAGACTTATATCGACCGGGATATAAAACGTGATTAAAAGGTAATCACGGTTCATATCCCGGTCGGTATATGTCTAGATTATTATCATGTTTTTATAATGTTAATCCATATAAAAATTGCACAGAAAAAAGGCTCTAATTATAAATATTAAATTATGTACAGTTATTAATTGTTAAGCCGGTATTTACATTGTCATTTTATTTTAAATGAATACCGATAATAAATCTCAGCAAGTTTTACTTTAGAAGTATACATTTTGCATAAAGCTACACTTTTACCAGCTGGCCATAAAATACAACTTAATGATGCAACCGCAACTTTCACAAACCTAGTAGTGTGTCATTAGCGCCGCCATATTATAATATGCGTTACTGCAAGTCATAGTATGCATATGATTTCTTTATGCGCTAATGTATTTTTGATATGCGTCAATTTATGGTGTCTGCCTTCTATCAATTCGAGTCAGTGTTACATGGAGAGTTACATCACATGAATACGTTACAGGCATGATGTATACATTATGCTCAAATTAGATGCAAGAGCCGAAATCTGTAGCTACCTATTACGCGAATTCGCGGGTACTCACTCGAAAACATACGAGTTATATTGAGCATCAAAGGGTTATAGCGATTATTGTTATATAATTATGACACACTCACACACTGCTTAACTGGTTCCAAATTAAGAGTTAATTGATATAATAAAATCAGGAAAGTCTAGTTTTATGATACCAAAGATTTCGTAATTACGAGGGGCGTTCAATAAAAAGTGAGAATGAGTATGTTATATACAACTTTTATTAAATGTTATTTTATTTTTCGACATAGTCACCTTTTAGCATAATACACTTAGTATATCTTTTTTCTAAACTTAATATTCCATTTCTAAAAAAAGGTTTTATCTTGAGTACTTAAAAAATCTTGTACTGCAGCGACTACCGCGTCGTTGTCTTCAAATTTCTTGCCTCTTAGGTATTTCTTCAATCTCGGAAATAGGTAGAAATCACTAGGGGCGAGGTCTGGTGAATACGGAGGATGCTTAAGGATATCGAACCCAGCATCACGTATTGCAGCCATTGCAACGGCGGACTTGTGTGCCGGTGCATTGTCCTGATGGAACAACACAATTTTCGAGAGTTTACCTCGCCGTTTTTCACGGATCTCATTGCGCAATGTTGCTATTTGTTTGGCATATAAAGAGCCCGTAATAGTGGCTCCATGCTCGAGATACTCAATCACTACGACCCCTTTACCATCCCAAAAAACAGAGCCCATGACCTTATCGGCAGATGGGCCCACCTTGAATTTCTTCGGAGTTGGAGATGATGGCCTTTTCCATGTCATAGACTGCAGTTTCGTTTCAGGGTCGTAATGATGGAGCCATGTTTCGTCCATTGTTATAAATCGCGCCAAAAAAAGTTCCCGGTCTTGCTGTATCAGGTCCAAAGCTTCTTGACAAATCTCGACTCTAGTTTGTTTATGCGTGTCAGTAAGCATTCTGGGTACCCAACGCGCTGATACCTTTTTCATACCCAAGGGTTCATGTAAAATATTATGCACGCTCCCCGTTGAAATCTTTACATTTTCAGTAATAAAACGAACCGTGACACGACGATCCGCCAAAACTAAGTTTTCGACTTTTTTCACAATTCCTTCAGTTATTGCTGTAGTAGGGCGTCCGGAGCGGGGGTCATCCATGGTCGATGTTCTTCCACGTCTAAATTCGGCGCACCAACGTGTAACTGTCGAATACGGAGGAGCATTAGACCTTAAAGTGTCCCGTAAATCTAAATTGACTTGCTCCGTAGAAAAATTTTTCAAACACAAGTATTTAATAACGGCGCGCAGTTCAATTTTCTCCATTTTCGCTAACGTACTCAACAGCATCGCAAAGAAATCGCCGTATTTTTTTTTTTAAACAAAAAACAGTTAGTTTTTTTTTCATGGCAATCAGCTAGGTAGATTAGCTTTACCGGCCAGTATTTACTTTCCTAATATTTAAAGAGTTTGCATCTCATTCTCATTATATATTGAACGCCCCTCGTACTTGTTATGACATTTGGTAGGTGTAATCAATAAATTACCTAATCTATTAGATAATGCAATAATAGCCAAGTTATCTGCAGTTTTTATATAAGTCGTTTGTTCAAATGTTTCATTCATTTAAGACATGGATCCTGAGGTTTTCTTGTCAACTATGATAATGGCGTCATTCAATGGTTATTCCCGCCACTTGACTGGTCTTGTGCAAATCTGCGGCGCCACCTTTGACTATGTACCTACTTTTCGCGTTTTTGCTGCCGTCACTTGAACTGTACATTCTGCGTATAAGTCTTTTTGCATATTGCAGTTGCACATATTGCGTATTGTACGCTTAGCTAGTACTGCATATTTTCCGATTTGTATATTTTGCAAATGTACATTGTGCTTTTTGTACGTTCCGCTTGTTTTAGATTTTGCGTTGTGCACATTTTGGGTATTGTATATTTCACCAGTTGTTACGTTTTGCGTGTAGTGTACATTTTGCGTATTGTACATTATACGCCAGAGGGTTATTAGTGAGCATTGTGAGTTGTGAGCAATGTTGTACATAGTAAATACATACATAATTATTATTTTACTATTACTGTCACGAAAAAAAGCGGCCAAGTGCGAGTCGGACTCGCCCATGAAGGGTTCCGTATTTAGGCGATTTATGACGTATTAAAAAAACTATCTAGTAAAGATTTCGTTCAAACCAATTTTCGGTGGAAGTTTACATGGTAATTGTACATCGTATATTTTTTTTAGTTTTATCATTCTCTTATTTTAGAAGTTACAGGGGGGGGGGGGACAAACTTTTTACCATTTTGGAAGTGTCTCTCGCGCAAACTATTCAGTTTAGAAAAAAATGATATTAGAAACCTCAATATCATTTTTGAAGACCTATCCATAGATACCCCACACGTATGGGTTTGATGAAAAAAAAATTTTGAGTTTCAGTTCGAAGTATGGGGAACCCCAAAATCTTATTGTTTTTTTTTTCTATTTTTGTGTGAAAATCTTAATGCGGTTCACAGAATACATCTACTTACCAAGTTTCAACAGTATAGTTCTTATAGTTTCGGAGAAAAGTGGCTGTGACATACGGACGGACAGACGGACAGACAACCAAGTTTCAACAGTATAGTTCTTATAGTTTCGGAGAAAAGTGGCTGTGACATACGGACGGACAGACGGACAGACGGACAGATAGACAGACATGACGAATCTATAAGGGTTCCGTTTTTTGCCATTTGGCTACGGAACCCTAAAAAACAGTATTATGGACTGATTATTTTATTCGTCGGTTTCGATCAAATTCCTTTCTTTTTTATAGAAATTTTGTCACTATTGACTATGATCCGTTGAATAGATAGCTATTGAATGTAATATAAATTCATTAAAGTAGATATATCATTTTGATTTTGTTTGTATAAAGATTTAAAGATGCTCCTTGACACCACCAGAGATCCTAGGGCTGGCTCATTTCCTGGCCAAAGAATCGGAGTTGCCATTCAGCGGGGGAATGTAGCCAGCATTATGGGCACCCTTCCGCAGGGATCGGATCTGGGGGACTATTTGTGTTAGTTGTAATTATTAGTTTTTATTTAAATGTAATTTATTTTATAAGGCGAATTTTAGATCGATTAATGTGTTAAAATGTATTTGTTTTTGTATTTTGTGGCTATATTGTAATACATTATTTTTATTATTTTTATTAAACTTATAAAAATAAAGTTTTAAAGTCGCCAATGTAATCTTACTAAGACGATAAATGCAAAGATGATATGCCTACATATAGTCAAAGGTAACGAGTATCCACAATCATCATATTACAGCCGTATAAGATCTTATCTTGTAGATGTAGATGTATCTAAATACCGCATGAATACTGCAGTTTGTTTAATTAAAGCAACGTGGGGCCGATAGCAGAATGTTTACAAGAGCAATTGCGCTCCCAGTGCAAGGATGCTCGTAATTTATACAGGTGGAGAGGTCTACTTCAATAAAATATTCAAGGTTCTTTTTGTTATAAGTTAAATGTAAAAGTTTCCAACTGATGTCTAACGGATGTTAAATTCCAGTCTGATTGTAAAGTGGTCCTATCCGTCGTATGTAACTAACAACAAAACAACGGTAAATAATTGTTGGTCCGATAGAGTTCGAAAATTAGGGCAATGCAACCTCTCATCAAAAACGCAACACACTGACGAGCGAAAGTGTAAACCACTCGTGCGCATCCAGTTTCTCTTATATTATTGTCAGGAAAAATTTGCACGTTTTCTTTTCATTCAGAAACATTGATTGGTTAACTGTCAAAGATCGTGGCCACAATAGATGTGAAAATAAAATAAAAAACCTTTAGTAATAAACACTCGGTAAAAAACGCTTGTTCGAATTATAAACACGAATGAACACTCGCGACTTTGGTCCGGCGTAGCGATGAACGCGACCGTTCGCGAGCCATGTAGTAGATCTACTGTTAGTACTCCCAACCAGTCGGAAATTCAGCGCTTGAAGCAGCTCACTCTAAAAGACCCTCTCATAAAACAGCAAACAGTACAGCCATGAAAGCGCTACTTTATTTTGATACTAACAACATTGGATCAAATGTAAGTATGTACCTAAGTATGTACCTTTTGATGCGTGGAAGACACCTTCGAAGAAGTGTATAAGTATAGGTAATTCATACTTTGATTGAACATAGCGATTGGATTTCGTAGGTAGGTACCACATTGAGAAAATACAATAGAGGTGAGAGGTCGTGACTTCTCTTTGTTTGAAGTAAAAAATATTCATTAGTTACCTATAAATTAATCATTTTTCAACTTACTGAAACAAGGCCATACTTATGTATAGGTATTTATTCTGAACAACAAAGACTAGAGAGATTATAAGTATGTTACAACGGTCGAAATACATTTTAATAAGGGAAACTAAGCTCGAATAGAAAACGTAGCTCAATGTTGTTACACAATGTATTCAAATTCAAAACAAATGCATTCGATTTACAAAACATACTTAACTATATGTAGCTTTTAAGAGCCAACAGGAGTGGTCATTTCTCCATACAAACGTACTCGACTGTTTCCTCCGTGGGTTTTGAAGCTAGAGCAATGATTTTTTCAACACAGATTAATATTGTCAATATCTGTGTCGGACCGTTTTGCTTTTTTTGATATTTTTGTTTCTTAAGGCGCTAGAGCCCTTCAAAAATGGCCAAAATGGCCTAATTGACTATGCCGCAATGAGAGGCGTGCTATTCAAAACTGACATCAATTAGTAAAAAAAACAAAACGGTCCGACACAGATAATGTCATAATAATTTAGATTTCCAAATTTGGTTACGATTGGTTAAGTTTTGGAGGAGGAAACAGTCGAGTACGAAACCTCGATTTTTGATATTTTTACGCAGGATTTTTCACCTTGTCCTTATCGCACTAGTTTTAGGAGCCGCTTCCGTTAGCGAGACAGGTATATTTACTTAAAATATTTAAATCTTAGCTCCTGTTGGCTCTTAATATGGCTAGCTTAGCGGTGTTTCAAACGTGTCTGCCATAGCAATTACGTCGCCTTTTGTAACGTCTTAAGGATGCGTGTATCGCCTGCATTCCATACAATTATCCTTAGTTTAGAATGCTTATCGATGGACAGGCACTTTGAAGACGTCTTCGTATTTTAATTACAATTGACGGCATAACAAACTGTCAATGCCTCAATTAAAAAATATATAACTGAATGCACGAGCACGAGTTTCTGTTGCGATAAAGAAAAGTCGTTAGTCTCGAATAATTTCGCGATAACGATAACACATGTGTCGCTTGCCAGCTATAGCTCTGTAGATATGGCTCTGGCCTTGTATCTTCGCCAACTGCAAATATCAGATCTATTTACTAAAGCGATTGTTTTGGCGGCAATGCCAAAGAATGCACTGCACTACTGGCGGCCATGTTGCGCAAGTATTTTACATACGTATTTTAATGAGCAAACTTTGTCTGTGCATTGAAAAACATGATATTGGTTCAACTGTTACCTAATACCGTAAGAAATCCGGAAATTCTTGATTTCATTATCGAATGCTATTTGTTATCATGATAGCCGCTCACGTTTTCTGTGTTGCCGCTTCAGTAATTGAAATAATTTTTACTTACTTTTCCGAATACGAGGTCCTCTAACTTCTTGAATAACCAGTAAAACGTTGCAAGACATAGTAAATTAATTTAATAACTCAAGTTAGCAGTTACGAGATCAAATCAGCACTGAGATCAAAAATGTCTCTGCACAATATCATCTGTGCATTGAAGTATTTGTATTACTTTTTAACGTGTCTAGATGATGTCATGGGTAAACGTGATTTTATGTTCAAGTGAATACATAAAAAACTTTATTGACAGTGGATTGTTTATATTAGACTTTTGACACATACTGCCTAGATTTATGTTATAAATAATATTAAATACCTACGCCACGGAAAACGGAAAGTTACAGCCATGAATCACCTGATATTGAGTAGATATAGCCTTAATTTACTTATACTTGAATTTAATGCAGAACAAAAGACAAATGTAAAGTAAATTTCCGTGTGCTAGTTCTAAAATGCACTTTATGTGCGCATAGTTTTGTCTGCATAGGTGTTCATTTAAAGTCGGTATCGGCAAGTAGATTTTAGGTTACATTTGTAAATGCAGAAAGAGCTTATGTGCACTGTGTGCAACTATTAATGTTAAGTATGTACATTAAATTAGGATTTGACTGTGTTGTTCAAAGTGGGTGTTTAGCAAAGTGATTATAGCTTTTGCCGTCAAACGACTTGCTATTGTCAGAGCGGCGATTGCAATTTTAATTTTCATTGCCATTTCTGAACAAAGTCTATTCGGTGATTTCGGTGTTCTGTACCACACTTGGAAAAACTGGTCTCTTAATGGGAATAAGATTACGTCATTTAGGAAGGTATTGCTATGTATTTCTTCGCGTAACAATAAATCTTCTGTCACTGCAGTTATTTTAAGAAAGCTAGAAAGACAATAGAAGGATAATAGGCTAGCTACCGACAGTGTGCAGGTATTTTTACAGAAACTATTTATGGAACTTTAACTGCCGTTTCTGTAAAGCAAGATACTAGAGATATGGAGGCAAAATTAATAGAGGGAGCCGTCTACCCCTGCGCTCGTATCTTAAACTATTTTAGTAACCACTTATATGTAAATAAATACCCCTTTAGTGGCAAACTATATTTCAAAAGAAGGTTTTACCCTTTTGGAGACTATATACATACTATCATAGCTTACATACTACATACTACCATTATATCATAGACCTTTTATAATTACGATGTTTACGTTGATATGCCTAATAGTCGGTCGAGTGTGAAATGTGCAATATAATCGATATACAGTACCTAATTCATAAAACATACAAACATAAATAAACCAGGAAAATCATCGTCATTAAAAACGCCATAAAAAACGAAACAAAACTCACGAGTGTCCTCTCTTTCGGACTTAGCGGGACCGTTCCGCTTTCGTTGGCAGAAATAGACGGGCCGGCCCTTTGGTCGCCCGCCTCGCCCGCGTCGCCGTTTCCGGGAGACGATAGGGTTGACAGGCGATAACGGTTCATTGTGTGTCGCGCCGGCAGAAAAGGGGTTAGGTGTGTTTCTGATCAGTGATCAATGCAGTTTATACGTCTAAGGTCGTACTGTAGTTAGAGATGCGGTGATGATTAGATTTTAATCGCAGGGAGTCGATATCTACCTAGTCTTGGTGGTTGTAAGCACAAGTGTATTTCAGCGCATTAAACAAATAGTAATGCTTGCACCATATTTTATGTCATATTGTGATTGTGAATCTAGAAACACTATGCGCTTACGATGCAGATTGAACAATAGCTTGAAAAAGCTAACGGATTATGAAATGCTACTTGTCGATCTTAGTTGAATATCTTTCCGCCAATTCGTTTTGACAACCCTGACAAAGGAAAGGATAAATCAGTGTAGGTAGGTTCGTTCCGCGATTACTTTTAATTTCGCAATTACTCAACTCGCATAGGTTTATTGCCGGTAGATGTAGTAGATTATAAACTATTATGAACCGGAAGCAAAACTTACAAAATCAAAGTGAGACTCGTTTGACTTGTTAATTTGACAGTGGTTATTTGATTTTATGTATTATCATTCACTTGCATTACACCTGCTTGTAGTGCCCGTACCCTTGTGACAAAGGGCCAACCAATAATGACGGTAGCATAATACTATGGTATAATAGGTATGCTTTTCTTCGGAATAATAGTTTCACTAGGCACCTTGATTTCATCATAACGTCATTCATTAGTATTACGTACTCAGTAAAGTAAAATTCTCATAATAAGTGTCGCAATATCTAAAGGACTGAACTATCTTGAGGTCATCTTAGTGCGTTAGCCACGGGGGGGTTTCATTTAGCAAATTATATAGGGCGAGTAAGAAAGTGATGATTGGAAGCCTATGTTTTTTACTAGTATAGTATATAGTTCTGTCTCTTCTGTAGATTTATAAATAAAATGGGGCGACGAGGCAAACCAGTGCCAAACGTGGAGAAACCTTGGTTGGTTGGTACAGCGATTACATGTTCGTATGACCAAGACATTAATTGGATATACACTGGATGTATTAATTCGCAAGTTGCAACAGTAAATAAATACCAAGCTAAAAACTGCCAACTCAATTTAAAAAATAAATACGATCGTTGAAGGTTTAATGTCCGAAATGATCGTAGAGCACATATGATGGTTAGTAGGTAGGGTATGTCTAGTCTTTTATGAGAAATAATAAAGTTGTCCAACGTTATACTGTGCAAATAATGCTTCTTGGCTCGCAAACACCGCATGATGCACAGAAACCGGTCGCAACCCGAGTAAAGAAACCGCAACCGGCCACCTACCGGTCGCATTTTTGCGAGAAATAAGATACGATTTTATGCACGGTTCATTGTTTCGGTCCGAATTGGAGTGACACTGCAGCCGGTTTTTTAGTCGAACAACGTCGATGCACTTACAACGCAAAGACTTCGTGGCGGAAAATTTAAAAAAGACTTTTACCTTGTTACTATCTCATGAAATACATTAGTGAACATTCAGATTTATATTTGGATATAAGGTTTCTCCTTGTAACGCTGTCAAAGAGTCAAATAATGACAATACTCATCAGTTTCATACATTATGTATTTTTGTATTAAGCCTCAAGTCAGGATAGAAGTGTGGTCTAGCATTCTATCAGTCTTTCTATTCTAGGTACCTATAGTCCTTCAGGATTATGCACACACGTACTAGAGTGATTATATAAACCGATAGGTACCTATAGTCAGACCAGCCATACATGTTTGTATAACTTTTCGGGGGTCTTAAGGCGGTTTTAGTTATTTTATACTCTTGTACAACTACAAACTATCCATGAATCTATAATGATTAGCTAGATTCAAAGGCATTACCACATAGGTATACAACGACGTCAGCTAGCGACCTTTGCCGCTGAAATTTAAATATGGAATGTAACTACTGTTTTTCAATAAGTTTCAATTTCCTATGCCTCTAGAACGGTGCGCCTGGATTCCAGCCCAAACAGTTCACGTGAATCCATCAGCTCGGTTGGCTAAAACCATAGACTAGGAATCCTCTAGACTGAGTATAGAGCAATTATTTCATGAAACCGATGCTGCCAAAAATACGGGGGTGCGGGGGGACGAGGTGAACGAATCCCGTGCCGTGATTGGTCCGTTCAACGACACGGACCAATCACGGCACGGGATTGACTCGAAGATGGAGTAAAACTACCGTATAAGTGGCAGAGGGGGTAGCGTTACTATGCTCAGTCTAGAGGATTCCTGGTCTATGGCTAAAACACTTCATCAGTGTACTAACCTCTGATGTCCCGCTGCAGCGCGGGCGACAGCGAGCCTCCGGCCAGCGCGGCGTCCAGCAGGTTGATGTTGTCCCGGCACCGCGTCTCCAGCTCCGTCTGCGTATGAAAAACTTCCTTCGCTCAACTCCATCGATAATGTCGCATCGTAAGACAGCGCATTGGCTTCAAACTTTATGCTGGGAAGCATCCGTGTCAATCGATTTAAAAAATATACTATAGACATATCCATTTTTTTTGTTCGTAATAGTAATACTTAACTGTTATTTTAGATACATAAATTCTCTTCTGACATATATTTACGTCTGATTTTGGGTGAATATAATGCTATCATTGTTAACAACGTCAATGCTCATCTTTCGATGCGACTGAAGTTGCTCTGTAAATCCATGGAGAGTGTTTTTTAAACCAAAGTATTTTATTTATTTTTACACTGTCGTAACACAATTTATGTTAACGGATTTACATAGCATAGTTAATATTTTACATGTGAATACCTACCAGCTGTGCATGTGCCATATTAACAACTTTAAAAACATACAAATAAAATATAGCCAAGTAATTAATAAGTACATTCCAACTAACTCACTTTCTCAAAACTCCTTATCTTCTTTAGCAAAAGCAGCATTCACTTTTTAAAAATCCAAATCACATGCAATTAATGTTTACAATTCTTTGATCATGCCAATTTAAAACTGAAGTAAATTTTATCTTACAAAGTAGTTATATTAACAAAACCAAAAGTTACATCAAACAAAAATGCAGGTCTAAACTAATCAAAGAAAGGAAATGCCAAACATTAGGAAAGCATGTAGGAAAAGCCCAAACAATTTAGAACTTCAGAAATTTCCGTGAAACCTCCCCGAACGATAATGAAAAGAAATATGTACTTTGACTGTTGATAGAGAAGGGTGTTAATTGACTGAAACTCCATTTAATTTTCCAACCGACACGTTTATTCCTCTAAAACTGTTACACAAAAATAATCACTATATTGTTTTAACATTTTGTAAAATTGCACAAATAAAATCAATTAACAGCCTAGCCCTAATCAACAAGTGGTTATTAACTATCTTTACATAAATATACTGAGATATACTGCGGAGTTCAGTCAATAGTATGTTATTCACAACAAAACTTATATAGCACTATACAACTGATAACAACCGAAGGCGTTAGTTTTACTGACTAAGCGTACAAATATATCACTCAATGACAAGAATACGCTTCTAAAATGAGGTAAACCATAAATTAAAATAAATTAATTGCTCATCGCCATCATAAAAGACTTGGCGATATTCAAGCGCAATTTCTTACTCATTACTGAATTGATCGAAATCGTCAAATGTAACTGTTGTTAATTTGACATTTCAATACTTATATATCATCGTTTTATTGCCACTGGTAACCCCGAATGATTCTTTCGAAGCTTTCTGTACCATTGCACAATATGCAAGAAATCATTTGATTAAAGATTATTATGAAAAATATCGAAGTATTCGATAGATACCTAGCACCGAGTAATAAAATAACCACCAGGAAGATATGAGATGATTTAAAGGGGAAATAAAAGGCGGTTAGTAAAAATGCACAAAACACAACACACTGCAAACAAAGTGTTAGTAGGAGATGACTAAACAAATAAAAGGTTGAAAACTCAAACAAAACTTATGGAAGACAGTGTCACTTCGAAAATACAGATAATTAAAAAATATTGTAATTAAAAAAGTAAGTACTCGTTTTGTACAAAAAAGGTTAGTTTTAATTCAAAATGATACTGTCCTTGTGAAATGATATAGATTATATATTAATAAATTAGTAAGTTAACATAAACAACGATTGTCAGTATTTCTTTGTAAGAAATAGTATAAATGTTTTATAAATGCTTGTTATTTGTACATTCTTCCATTTCTCATACAAATACGTCGCATTTATTGTCTTTATTTTACTTGACCAAAACTAGCACATCGTTATTCGAGACACAAACCAGTCTAAATCTGACAATCGCCGCGTACTTAATACGTATACTTACATAAATAAGGATAAATATCAGACACGCCCAAGCCAAATGTCATTGAAGATGTATGTAAACTATTACTAGGATAGAGAAAGCGGCGACGGCGAGGCAGAGGCGCGCGCGCAGCGCGGCGGGCGGGCGCCGCGCCGCGAGGAGCGCGGGCAGGTCGTCGCCCGCCTCCGAGCAGCTGCTATCTAGATCGGTATCGAATTGGGTCCTTACGTAGTCGAAGGCGCGGAGCAGGTCGGGCGACGCCTCGTGGCGCGCCATCATGGCCTCCGCCGCGTCCAGCTGCGCGCTCGAGCGCCGCACCAGCGAGCGCACCTCCTCCGACTCAGAGTCGGAATCTCCGCTCCAGTTTCTTCGGCTGTGCTTCTTGGGGCTCGACGTGTCGTCCTCCGAATCCACGTGTTCGGTCGAGCGGCGGCGCAGCTCCGACAGGGCCACTTTCTGCAGCTCCGACTCTACGTTCTTGTCGTTTCTTCTCCTTCGGCCCAAAGAGTCGAGGATGTCCGGCCGGTTGTTGACCTCGGTGTACTCCAGGGAGCTGTTGACCTCGTCGCTGGTCATGTTCGAGCTGTGCCGGCGGCGGCTCAGCGCCTGCACGTTGAGCAGGTCGAACTCGGGTGATCGCTTGTTACTTTTGCGATCGCTCTCGGACGCTTTGCGGCGGCGAACGCCGTCGTTGCTCTCGATGCTAGTATTGTTCCGGGACCTCTCCAGGCTGTCGAGGAGGGACTTCTTGCGCTCGGCGCTCGACATAGATTTTTTGGGTTTGCGAGGCGGAGTGTCGACGGGCCGCTTCTGGCGAAGGTCGCGGCGGCGGGCGGGCGAGTCGCGCTCGGGCTGCGCCGACAGGCTGGAGCAGCAGTCGGACTGCGAGTCGAGGAAGGCGCGGTAGTCGTCGCCGAACTCGAGCAGGCGCCGCGCCGCGTCCGAGTCTGGCGCCTCCGAATACGGCTCTGAATTGTACTTTTCCTGTGAAGAAATAGTTAACAAATAACTACTACGGACAACTACTAGTACTAATTCACATGCGATAAAAGTTATATCAATTGATGACACCTTTAAAACTATTAGAACTAAGAAAAAATACTAAATGGATTCTCATTCTTCTAAGTTACAAAACGTTGGACATGTAAATCTAAACTTACTCAATTCATATGTGTACTACATACTTCTAATCCGAGTTCAGACAAATCATCGCAAAACGATCTTCAGACAGTTATACATCTCGGAAATAGAATAAGATGTATTGAAGTATTCTAATGTAGAGTCTGTTCAGTATTCTAATGTGGGCCCAATATCCACGAATCTTCTCTTTCCGAACAGACTCTACATGTACATGAAGTATTTTTCAATAATATGTTCAAATTAAACTCAAAATCGCAACTTAACAATGTCAAAAAAATTACATTTTGTTCAATTACCGTATTTGTTTTTGCGATAACCTGTCCGAGCTAAGCTTCTAATTTCTCCATTATAGAAACTAATAATATAATTATCTACAAACCTGATAGAAATCCCATGCCTGCTCCGAGAATGAGCTATGCTCCTCCGTGCCGGCCGTCACACTTTTGTCTATGTCCGAGTCCTTGTCCATGCTGAGGTCCCAGAGCTGGCTGGGGTCGCCCAAACTCAGTGCGAGGAATGTCTTTTCTCGATCCATGCTCCTTGCTATCCTCGGCCTGACCAGGCCGCCGGCGGGGCCGATCCTGAAGCTCGGCGCGACGCCCCCTGAGATGTCAGGTTCGTTCTGTTCGGGGATGGCGTTGTCCTCTCGCGAGGAAATGTGCGTCTTCTCTATGCTCTTGCGCAGGTTGGCGATCGTCGCGAGCTGTTGTTTGATTAGTTCTTCGTCGCTGTCGTTGCCGGAGGTCGATGTCGTGTCAAACCTGAACAATTTATAAACCGGTTAGATATCATTTACAGATGAGTTGTGTGCGTTGGAGGGTTGGGCACTTTGTGGCCTATATCGAAAACTTAAACTTAACACCGAGACTTCGTGGTAGTAAGCGTGCTGCTCTCTACACAGTTCATGCACGCTCCGTTGCTCGGTGTAGGGTCTGCTTCCTTTCTTCCTTTTGACCTAAATGGAAAACTTAACTTGACATTTACAATTCACGCCAATAAACAGGTTGCTCCTTTGCTGCACTCTACAGTTAAGGCATGTTCCCTATAGTATCTCGCACAGCCCATCTATATTATGCTTAGTATACGTACCTATTAGATAAAACAGTTATAATTACCTAAATATGGAATACATCGATACGAATGATCACAAGAAATAAACTGATTAGGGTTTGTTCATAAATTAAGTCCTCCATTTTTGACGATTTTTGACCCCCCCCCCCCCCCCCAAATCATGCTTCGAATTACCCCGTTTCCTCCTACGTCTTGCCACCATCATCCGATGTCCAGACCCCCCCCCCCCCCTAATTTGAAATGACGTAATTTATGAATAACCCCTTTGGCAAGATGTTAAGTTCCGCTACATACCCGAAACTCTAACGAGACTCGAACTAGTCTGTTTTAGTTACTAGTATAGTAGTACTCTTAGCCTTGGGAGTTAGTCAATTGTAAGGCACTTACCTATTCTTCTTGCTCATAGCGGGGTCGCTGGCCGTGCTGCGCTCGTGCTTGTCCTCTAGGTCGGGCGTGATCTCGCAGAAGGACAGGCTCTTGACCATGCGCTTGTGCCGCCGCAGCTTGAGCCGCTTGCGCCGCGGCCAGCCCTGCTTGTCGGCTGCCTCCACGCACGACGTGCACGCCTCCGTCATTGTGTTTGTGCTGGACACGTGGCCCTACGATAACAGATGGCGTTAGTACCTAATTATTTATTTAAACTTTATTGCACAAAGTACAAATGACGGACTTAATGCCTAAAGTCATTCTCTACCCGTCGACCATAGGGCTAAACAGAGATAAAGTAAAAATATTACCGGCAAGTGTTATTTCAGGAACTGCGAATTTGCGACCAAACGAATTCGAAAAATAATTTGGAAGTGAGCCTTACGGGCTTTTTGTAAATTACACAGTTCTTACATATTATGTCATTTCCGCAAGTGCCGAAGCGGAAGTGCCGCACTCTTATGGACGCTGTATAAACCATCATTTTATTGATGTTACAGGCCAATGATGACATATCAGGACTTTACGGATTCTATAAAAACCTTATAAATTGATTGAAGTAAAAGTCAAGCGTAAAACAACTAGGATCAGTTCATGATCATATTATTGTTTTCTTGTTATATTTAGAAATAATACATTATTTATGTAAAAGTAATTGTATAAATTTTGTTAATTTAACCAATCAGTAGATGTCACTAGATGGTACAAATATGTCCCCCAGTGGCGCTGCCATGCGTAATTTCTTGGTAAACTCTGTGTAGTCGTAAATGTTCCTTACTTGTAAACCTTCAAAATGTATTAAAGAATGTCGTTTTAATGACATGAATGTTGCTCAATGTAAAGATAGCCTGACCAATCGTTTTCAGATTTCATATTGCAATTTAACTTTTGTTATTCGACAATAGTTTATACACAGATCCCCACAATACCTGTACAGTAGTAGTGCTGCCCCGCAGCTTCGAGTTAGAATTGGACGGCGTGACCCTCTGCGGCGAGGCCAGCGTGTTGAGCGCGGACTCGGATATGGACATAGCGCTGTTGATGGCGTCGGCGGTGGGCGTGGCCGCGAGCGAGGCGGCCGCGCCGCTCAGCTGCGAGATGCACGACACGGACCACGGCCGCGCGCTGTTGCCTCCTCGCTTCTTGCGGAGTTGCACCTTGGGAGGAACGTCAACCTTAGCCAGGGGTTAATTGTGAGGGTTAGTGTTGCGCATACACTTTGAATTTGAGTCAGAGGTGTATATTGAACAAAAGGAACTTTGGATGACTATTAGGGAAATCGAAGTTTTTTGTACGTCCTACCATTTTAAGAGCCAACAGGAGTGGTCATTTCTCCATACAAACGTACTCGACTGTTTCCTCCGTGGGTTTTGAAGCTAGAGCAATGTTTTTTTTAACACAGATTAATATTGTCAATATCTGTGTCGGACCGTTTTGCTTTTTTTGATATTTTTGTTTTTTAAGGCGCTAGAGCCCTTCAAAAATGGCCAAAATGGCCTAATTGACTATGCCGCAATGAGAGGCGTGGTATTCAAAACGGATATCAATTAGCCAAAAAAGTAAAACGGTCCGACACAGATAATTTCATAATCATTTAGATTTCCAAATTTGGTTACGATTGGTTAAGTTTTGGAGGAGGAAACAGTCGAGTACGAAACCTCGATATTTGAGATTTTTACGCAGGATTTTTCACCTTGTCCTTATCGCACTAGTTTTAGGAGCCGCTTCCGTTAGCGAGACGGGTATATTTACCTAAAATATTTAAATCTCAGCTCCTGTTGGCTCTTAAATATAAGCCGCAACCGTAGCATTTAAACTTTTGCAATTGGTAACGAAATAATTATATCTTAGGTGAAGCATCGTCTTCGTGTGTTAAAGGGTGGTATTCCACCTATACAATTTCTTTGTCAAATGTGTATTGCGTCTCATATTTTGCTTAATGAGAGAGTGAGTAAGACTAGTAACTAAGCTTATATTGATGTTTCTACTCGCCGCTAGATGGCGCTAGTGGTTAGTAGTGTCATAGAGAAATATAGTAAGATAAGAGTGCTCACTCCATACATCAGTTAGACTATTAATTTCAGTGTCTACATCTAGTATCGAGTAGCAGAACGATTAGTACTGCTACTTGCTAGATGCTAATAGTCTTTTTAGTACTAAAACTGATGTATAGAGTGAGCAGTCTATGTATTTTTTCTCTATGGTAGTGTTTACCAGTTGAAGAAAAGAATGAAGAAATGAATACGTGTATTCATTTTCTTTACCTCAGCGGCTCGAACAAGAGTACTTAGTGCTTAAAAACAATGAGAAAAATGCGATTATTTGTACCTAAATAGTTTGGTTGGACTTCATTCATGAACAACTAAAGTAAGTATTTGTTGTTACTTTGTGTTGGATGTGGAAGATGTGATTACATTTCTACACCCGTTTTTTTTTTCTGGTCAACAGAAGTACTCAACTTATAAAATAATAATTGTTTTTATATCACAGACTTCATAAATAAAGAGTGTAAGCGCTTAAGAACATTGTGAAATTGGTCAAACTGGTGAATGATTTCTCCTCCACCGTTATTAGTTAACAGAACATAGATAAAATGTAAAAAAAAGAACCACCGTCTGTAGTCACTTAAAAATATTGGCAGTATTTTTATAAATACAATTAAAATATAAATATTCCCAATAAGAATTAAAAGTTACAATTTAGTGAATTTAGTAATATAAATGGTTAAAGCCGATATGAAATGTGGTCCTAATCAAAGTTTACCTTGGCGTGGTGTGTAGGCGTGACCGTGCAAGTGGAGGTACTCATATCCATTGAAGAGTGTATGTTCCGCTCTTCAGAGGTCAGTGAAGTGTCCACTTCGCTCTCGGTGGTGTACTCGCCGGATGCGTCACAACTTTCTGTACCCTAAAATAAAACAAAGGGGAGAATGTACTTGGCTAACGACAGACAGAGAAATCATTTGGTTAAATGTTTAGATTCAAAAAAGTATTTCCACACCCGTGTACGTACCAGGGATGTTGCGGATGCAGATTTTTTGACATCCACGGATGCGGATGCGGATATTTAAAGACTCACATCCGCGGATGTGGATGTCAAGATTAGGTACTTAGAAAACGTAAAATATTACATTTTTAGTATTTTTTTATTAAAAAAAACGAAACGTTTAGTATTTGAGCAAGAATATAGGTGCTTTATATTTAATAAACAGTAACTTCGACGACTTTTCTGGATCTAGACGATTTCATTATAGGTAATGACGAAATTACCTAGCACTTATGCCGCCGCTAAGACGTTCCTGTACGCATAAGCTCCGCATCGATTTTATGCGGATGCGGATGCAGATGCGGATGTTGAAAATAATGCGGAAGTTCCGCGGTTGCGGATGCGGATGTTCGCAACATCCCTGGTACGTACTACTAGCGCCATCTAGCACATGTTTGATGTAACATGTTTTTTGTTTACTTAAATTACAAAATGTAAGCATTACCTTTGTGATACATATATTTATCTTCCCCTAATATAAAATTGCAATATAAATTACTCAGTGTTAATTTACACGAATTTATAAAACGGTCGTATATACACAAACAAAATGAATCAACAATTTATATAATTATATAACTACACGGCACTCATTCACGTGTTAAAACTTGAGTATAACTAAAACCAAAACTATTGTAATGAATCTGATTCATTAGTAACATCCGGGTAAATTAATTATACAAAGAGTGGAAACAAATACAAGGTTATTGCTGCATTTATTTAAGAGCCCATCAACGTGCACACTAGCGCCACTGCTAAATAATAGTGATTATTTAAATTTAACGAAAGATATTTAAATGAGGTGGCCGCTACGTACTGTATCTTGTATTAAAGTACCTTTTGAATACATCAAACTAGTTTCTATGTTCCTAGATTCGTCGATCTATGCGTCCAAAGTTAAAACGGCCGTTAATGTATTGAGTTCATAGATCGACGAATCCAGCAACATAGAAATTAGTTTGATTTATTCAAAAGGTACTTTAATACAAGATACAGTACGTAGCGGCCCCCTTTTTTAAATATCTTTCGTTAAATTTAAATAATCACGATTATTTAGCAGTGGCGCTAGTGTGCACGTTGATGGACTCCACAGAACACCGCCTATAGAAACCTAATATTGGCCATTTTGTTCCCGACGCAAATCACCAAACTGTGAGGTGCGGGAGGGGTGCTCACGGCGTTGCGATTGGTCGTCCCAAACATGGCGCGCTAACACGTGTACGCATAGGGATGGGACATGTTCATTACAGGTAGTGGGTACTGCTACCAGTGATACCGAAATTTATTGTGGTAAAATTGTTACCAATTTAATGCCAATTTAGTATACTTAGAGTAAACTTACTTAATAATTATATTGATTAATTTAATATTTCATTAACTAATTTAACAATGTACCTGAAATTTTTAATTAACATATTAGGGCATTTTTTGTTTAAAGTACTCAGAACTTGAATTTTAAAGTTTATAATTTTTATATTATTTCCACTCAGAATCGCAATCTCTTTCGATACGAGAAAAAAGTGTCGCCAAAATCTCATAGGTACAATTATTTTCTTTTGTCCGTTTTATTAAGGTCATAGAAGGTTGTATTGAAAACATATTCAAATGGACCAATAACATATGCCTATTAAAAATCAACTCCGAGTTCTCTCGCACTTCTTTGAAGTTCATCATCAGGTCCATCTCGTGACATGAGACCTAACTGCTCACCTAGAGGGTTCTAAAAAACCCATACAACATATGTCTATTACAAACCAACACCGAGTTCCCTCGCACTTCTAGAAGTTCATCATCAGGTCCGTCTCGTGACATGAGACCCTAACTGCTCACCTAGAGGATTCTAAAAAACTCATACAACATATGTTTATCACAAACCAACACCGAGTTCCCTCGCGCTTCTTTGAAGTTCATCATCAGGTCCATCTCGTGACATGAGACCTAACTGCTCACCTAGAGGATTCTAAAAAACCCATACAACATATGTCTATCACAAACCAACACCGCGTTCCCTCGCACTTCTTTGAAGTTCATCATCAGGTCCATCTCGTGACACGCGGCCTAACTGCTCCGTTGGCCTAGAGGATTCTAAAAAAACTTACACAACATATTACCTATATATTATGTCTAAAATGGTACAATACGGTATGACGAAGCACGAAGTTTCCGCAACTGACGAAACCATCATCGTCACATCACTAGTCGAAAGGGAAAGGGATAGCGCATTGCATTTTCAAGTTGACGAAAAGGGACGGACATACTTCGCCTCTGCTTACTGACCAGTATAAAATGAACCCCGCGGACAAGAAACATTATTCAATGAAATAATGAATTTGACTTTCCTGTGGGATGTTATTCCATCTGTTTCGTAAGTAGAAGTCTTAGATGACTTGCCACACCATTTTACGCTGCAATATCCCATGATTTCCCAATGAATTCAAGAGTTTACGATTTATTTTCTTAGACTCGTGCATACTGCTAACAGGTCGTAACCTTGGGCGCAACTGATCGGAGCGGTGCGCGAACAATCTTATATTTGACCTATACACCATACGGGCGATGACCGCGAGTCGTCCTATAAGGTCGGTCTATAGGGGTTGGTCTGTGATGGACTCTTAACATGTGTTTTTCATAAAATCCAAGAAACCGAATAATTCTTATCGACAACACGCACTAAACATTTAGACGCCATGTTTATGAAAATTAAAGGCCACAATGCGCCTTACATTACGACATAAGCTTTGATTAATTCTGTCATAGAGAAAAAAATACATAGAGTGCTCACTTCATACATCAGTTTTAGTACCAAAAAGACTATTAGCATCTAGCATCGAGTAGCGGAACGATCAGTACTGCTACTTGACAATAGATGTAGCACCGACCGGAAAGTCTTATGCTGTTGAGATAAGACTTTCCGGTCGGTGCTACATCTACTGTCAAGTAGCAGTACTGATCGTTCCGCTACTCGATGCTAGATGTAGACACTGAAATTAATAGTCTGAACTGATGTATGGAGTGAGCACTCTTGTCTTACTATATTTCTCTATGATTCTGTATACACTGTATTAAATAACTACTGTTGTTAACAGATGGCGTTAGTTGTACCAATAGCTCAAACAGTTCTATATACTCTACTAGTCAAATTTCTAGGTTCATTGGCAATGCTTAGCTAAGATTGAATGCAATATTAACTGTCGAGGGTTTATAACACATACCTGGATCACAGTTATGTTGTTGTTCCCCTCCGAGCTCTGGTTCAGCCACTCCTTGATGCGCGACATCTTGGCGCGGCTGACGTTCTTGCCGTCCTCCTCGAACGCCAACGGCTTGAAGCTCCTCGCCCCCTTTTTCTTAGCCATTTGCTGCTGCGCCTGCTTCTGTACCAACTCCTCAGCCTGAATCACCAGCCTCTCTATGTCCTTGCATCTTGTGTTATCTCTTATCAAATCAGGCGTCGGCAATAATTTCGGAGGTTCTTTTTTCTCATCTATAGGCAGCTCGCATTGTATTTCGACCGATGACGTCATTATATCAGTGGAGTCCTCGTTAGTTACTTTAGAGTTAACATAAGTCCATTCTTCTTCGGAGGACTCTTCTTGACTCTTCTCGTCTGTTTCGACCAATTGCCGGTCCGAGTCTGTGTCGCGGTGCTTACAGTAAAATATGGCAAGGTGGTCGGATTTCCGGTAGGTCTGGTTGAACTTCGACGGGTCGGCGGGCTTTTTTCTCTTGACGACTGTCGGTGGAGTCCTCGGTTTGTGTACGGTCGTGTGTTCGAGCCCTAGAAAATGCGAAGACAAATGACAATCGCAGCATTGTTCTGTTTATTTGTTTGTGAACGGCGGCATTCCTCAAACAACTCCACAGTGTCGGAATTGTTGTTATTGTTTTCATTGAATTGCGAATATGAATGACTGATGCGGGTATGCTCGAGTGAAACGGAAAGCTGATGAATATGAATATTTATAGACTTTCATAGCGTGCAAGAAAGTAACGCGATTTCGAATTTCGATTCCAGAGTTACTTTACGCAGAATCATATATCATTTAAAATAATACTTTGAAAAAATCTTAACCATTCATGTTTCAGGCGTCTGCTTCGCTGCCGCCGCTCGCATGTTTTGTCAGGCTGTAGTCCCAACCCAAGTCGGACCCAAGTCCAAGCCCATTCGAACGCGTCCCTAGGAACGGAGGGATGACTAGTCATCCGATACGTACCATCGAGTTCGTCCATCATGGCCGGGACCGTCTGGTCTGTGTCGCGGGCGCTTGCTCCGCTGCCTCCACTCGGAACGCGGGCGTCCATGTTGTGTCGCTCAGACTCGCAGTCGGACCCGAAGCCGCGCCACGGGTACGTTACAACATACTCCAGCTCCTCCTGGAACAAGGGACATTTGATATTAGCGATGTTCATTAAGGCAATCGGGTAGTCAGAGCGCGATAATTTCATTTCAGTATTACTTAACGCAATATTTCGTCTTCAAAGTTTAGTTTAAATGTTATTTTACCCTTACCATCAAAATGATAAAAACATAACTAAAATGATATCACGAATTGCTAAACATCATGTGACAAACGGGAGTAGTTCCCCTACGTAATCCTCACAAGAGGTCATTAGTAACGGACGGCGGACTGCCTGCTTGGCGCGTCGTTGATGCCCCTTTAGTTGCGTGTCGTAGCCAGCCAAGTAGTGTCAAGTTTTTTATTTACTGCTTAACTCTTCATCCTTTTATCAATACACTCGTCACGCACTGTAGCTAGTCTCATCTCTGAGGCCGACAGCCTGCTGTCGCCCGAGATGTTGCGCCGCCGCTCTGTTCGCAGTCGTCGCAGCGAGCCGTGCCGTGGTCAGCCTTTCCGACTCACTCGGGGCTGTTTCAAGGCTGGCTCTTCGTCCTTGCCTGTCTAATTCTCACTAAGTGCAGCAAGTCTTACCTCTGAGGCCGACTGCCTGCTGTCGCCCGAACTGTCGCGCCGCCGCTCTGGTCGAAGTCGTCGTGGCGAGCCGCGCCGTGGCGATCCTTTCCGACTTAGTCGCGGCTGCTTCAACGCCGGTTCTTCGTCGCTGTCGCTTGCTGCTTCTGCTGAAGCACAACCCTGGAATATAATTAATACTACATTAAAACAACGGTTACATCTTGTAAAATTAACAATAATGTAAGAATAAGACATGTAATTTATATTCGAAAAAAGCCCGTTTAAGGAAACCGCTATCAATCAATCAAGTATTAATTACTTAATGAAAAATATAGCTAAGTTGGGACGCAATGTAACATGCATGCAGCTAGAACGGAATCTTAATTAAGTTTATTTATTACTTGCGTGGACGTAACGACTTTTTAATGTAAACAAATATAATCTCTTAACGAAACGGCGCAGAGTAAATAAATTGAACGTCCCTCTAAAACTATCAAAGTAGAACACCATCATAGTTTTATGCATTTGTGAATCGTATTTCATTCACTAATAGCATTACGCTTTCGTTTCATTCAATTACGTCCATTCATAAATTAATTTATACGCACTAAAAGTCGTTTAAATACTAAAGAAATTTATGGCCAGCTATTGTCGTATAAAATAGTTCGGGAGACGGACAGTAACGATCCTTATTTAAACAAACGCTCCCCTAAACTAAAAACGGCGCACAACTTTCTCTATTCATTCGAATATAAACCTTTCCTTCTTTCAAGGGAAAACGAATGTAGGTCGATAGGTCGATGATTCTGTCGTACTTTAAAAAGGATGTACGGACACTACAATTGTTTAACGGTTGCATCGTAACAATACCAGCCACTGTACGTTGCTTAGCAACGGGCAATCAAAACAAATCCCACACAAATTCAATAATGTGATTTATTGAGGACACGTGGCCCCGGAATTGGAATTCACTTGACATTCAACTAATGTGAGGGTAGGGTGTTAAGTTTGGTCATTAGGGCTGAACTTGTCAAAATTTTACAATAGGTACCTATGTAACTTTTGTACTCAAATCATAGTATTTCAAAAGTAGGAAATAAGCAGCTACAGTGATTAACGATTATTTCTTATTTCAGCGGTAAATTTCGATGAGGCTAACCTTCGAGATACCTGAACACGGAGGTAAGTATCGATACCTCAAGAGATAAATAACTATGGCGTTCATATTATTCTAACCTTACGTCATCTTCGATGGAGAATGATCGATGACTACGTGTAGTTCGAAGATGAAGTACGCCTGTCTGCGTACCTACAGTTTAATTCAAATTTACAACAGTTTGAGCACCATCGCCAAAAATAAGTGGTTAACCGCAAGGGTGACACCAAATTGCATGAATAACATGCGCCCGAACTCTCATAAAGTTTAATAGCAATAAAAGGGTTTGTCTATGGCCAATTTCTGATGCCACTTGGGGCTGTTTGCAAACAGGGAGCCGCGGGTGGCAGCCTGATTGCGCTTTTGTCGGCCGTGTCAGTGAAAGAGCGTCGAAATTGTTATAGCGGTAAAAACGCATACATATTTTATTTTGCATGTTTTGAAATGTTTATCTTTATAAAATATTAGTGTGTGATTTATAAATTGGAAAACTGTATGGACTTCACGAAATTCTGCAAGATGGGTTCCAACTTAAATGCGCGCACATAAATTAAATTAGCTGACCTTGTGGGTCATAAATAGTTGATTGAATATTAGTAGTAGATCAATAAATTTTATTAAAGTGAATTATTATGTAAATTTTATAGGTTAAGGGCACGTCAGAATTAATTCTTTTACAACATATTTTAATATTAAATTAAGAATTCTATCGACCGATTATAGCAAAGTGAAATTTGAAATATGCTAATACTGAGATTAAATTAGACAACTATATGTATATGAATATATGTTTATAGTGTGTATATGAGATAGGCAGTTGTAAAAGTCTATATGGAAAAAATTATGATTTTAGCGCATTACTATTATCGTAGGGACTAGGGACATAAAAATTACGAATGAGTTTTAAATGTTCCATCCATTATTTATTTTAGTTGAAAAAGCACGGGCTGACATCATCGCCCAATTATGAACGGACCTTGTTTACTTGATTGTCCAAATGACATAGCCACTCAATGGCTTATAGGAACAGAAGGTGCCACCCCAAGAAGCCGTTTAAAAGATCTGCACCTTGAACCTGGATCTTGAACGGCGGCCAAGGAGGTGATGCGGGAGGAGGGGAGTGGGGGCCAGCATCATTCTATCATGTGCCTGTCGGGTTGTTTAATGTTTACCTGGTTATCGATCCTAGCGAGGCACGCCTCCAGATGGCACTGCCACTCGATGGCGCGCAGGTACAGGAGGTGCCAGCGCCGCTCGAGCGCGCGCGCCGCGTCGCCGCCCGCGCACAGCCTCACCACCGAGCTCACGATCCGACCGTGGCATTCGACGTCGCGTTGCAATACCTGGATAACAAAATTAGGAATGAGTTGATGCCATGGTGACAAATTTTGGCATAATCAGAACTGCGTAGCAGTAGGTCTGAGTTCGCGACATTAAAATTTGCGTCATTGCATTGGGTGAAATGAAATTGCAGTACTCAAAAAGTGATTAATTGTGTAAGAGCGCGTAGCTTTGCGAATAAGATTTAATCAATTCCGCTTTGAATTATGTTATGCATATGATACCTTTTATTCTGTTCTTAATAATTCATACGCGGGAAAGTTCAAAGCCAATGTCCCAGGTTCATTGATCGCGCCTAAAGTGAGTTAATAGATATGAAATTGGAAATTCTATTATTCTCAATAGGTAGATTTCGTAGCACTAACTCGCATTAAATAATATATCATAGAAAAGGAAAGACCCATGCCGTTCGACCCACGTTGTTTATAACATGAGATGACGAGGTTATAATGTATACTAACGTACACAGATGCTAGACGAGCCTTCAAGAATAACCCATCCATCATTCTAGTTCCCATAAATTTTGCTGTCAAGCCGTGTGCCATAAATTTAACTACTTTCCAGAGGGATGTCATGGTGATAGTTTGGTAAACTTAATAGAAATAAGAATCGTCGTCCAAAATCGCAAAAGTTTTAACTCCATTTCAAAGTTATTAGACATTTGCTACTTTTGCCAACAATACCTACGTAATGTTTCAAACCTCTTAACTCGTTTCGGAGGAGATAAGAGGTTTGCGACATTAGCCGACGGAATGCTCAACAAACATCTATACTCGTAGTATAAAAGTAGGCATGTCGATCAGAATGAAACGGCTATATCAGTAAACAAACGCATCGAGATCAATACAACCGATACGGAATTCGTGTTACGAAATGGCTGACGAAAACAATAAAGAATACGGCCCTAGCGTGCCGCGGGATAAAAAATATAATCTGGCCGCGCACAATACGGGCGAGAAAGCAATGATGGAACCAATCAAACCGACAATGGCCGTTGACACAGCAGCCATTTAGTAGGGGAAGAAGAAAAAAAAGTAAAATTTGAAAAGCGAACAAAGGGCGGAACGTGCTGGCATCCATGAAAGTGACGATTGGCAAATCGAAGAAAATAGTTACGACAAAAAAGGTTTGAATATTGACGAATTGGTATTCAAAATATTGTCTATGACAAAATATTAGGTACGCTGTTGATAAGGCACACGCATCAAAATATATGAACACAAACAGATCTAAGCGTAATAAATTTCGCCGATTTAATTTAACGATGTGATGGTTAATGAATAATAAAAACAATGACTTTTTAATCTGGCGCGATGGAGCGCGTTGATATGATTGCTGCGTTATGATGTGCAGCTGCATTCTTGATTGAATCTTGGTTCATCGTAAACAAACCTCGCTAGCGGTGAATGCATTCAGTAGCTCACTGGGCCTTGATCTAATATTTAGGATGAATACGACCGTATTTTGCTTGCACAATACGTACGAAGAAGGTTACCCTGGAATAACTTAATGAATTATAAGAAGAAAAAGTGCGATCGGTACCTAAATATAATATAATTAAATTATACCTATGCAGCATGAATCATTCCGCGACGTTAAAATTCATGTTGCATGCAAAACTCTTTCTTTCGTAAAATCAACTAGCAATTTTAGAAAATGGAAATTATTATTTACTAGAAATGATTGCCTTAAGAAACAAGGTACCTCCTGTATGTTGTACATTTCATAGACGTACATAGTAAGTTTATTTTGGAACAACTGACTTCAAAACACGAACCAATCAGCCTGCCGGCATGTAAGGGAAATCAGTAATAAATATCCCAATTCAACCTAATTGGGTCTATTCCAATCTTGTGCAGAGAAACCAGACCATAACGAGCATTCCGTAAGCGATGCGTATACAAATTACCATCTAGAGAATACAGATTTCGATACTGATAGGTACCTAATGCCGATGCACTATTACGGCGAATTACGATTTATCGGGATCACTGCTCGTTTATTTTGATTTCCGACTAGAAAACGCAGTCGTTAGGGCGCGGGAAAGTTTTTGGAAGCGTGTGCGGTTTCCCATACAGGGAATTACATATAATACATTGTAATAGGTAAATTTACCTACTTGTAAGACTTAGTTATTGTCATCTTTGGTGCACTGTTTAAGTTACGCACTAAGCGTTCAATATTTCGTGCACATGACATCTAAATAGTGAAATCATACATTGATTACACTCAAATTCTGATGATTACACACCATATACACATACGAATTGTTTACACGTTTGGATCATAAAATTAAACGATCTTTCAAAAATTCTTGAAACTTAAATCTCCTGTAGGTGCACTATATACGCATAAGTTATGTTATTATTTGATTGTACATTCAAAATAAAACTGCGTTGGAGTAAAAGCATCATGGGTTCTCAATTAAAGTGCATATAAAAAGTTTAAAGTGTGCATTTACACATAATTTATTATTATTTTTATGAACAACCCACGCCACAGGAAATATAGGTAGATAAACATATTATAAAATATCAGTGTCTAATAAAAGACATGGGAACTGAAATGTATGTAAAAATATATCAGTTGGTTCATTTCTATGCAGATGGCATATTAGAGATGAGATCAAGCGTGATAACTCGAAGGCAACCAATTATTATAAGAAAACTAACCTGACTATGGTTTAATCATGAATGGAAGCAAACATATACATAATCCTTAAGTAATAAAATCGTTTCTTTTTAGTTCTGATCCGTACCTACCAATTCAAACTAATAGAGGCTTATTTGTAAAGTGAACATATTTAATGTTATATTTTTCAAATGAAGATAATTGAGAAGCGTAATAACACTAATAACATATAACCATAAAATGTTTCAATGAAGAAACAATAAACTTTGTTAAGTCGATATACCGTATAACCGTGTGTCTTTTCAAAATCTGAGTAACCGTGTTACTCAGAATTTGAAAAGTCTTGCCAGTGTAATACCAAGATAAAATATACAGTCTAGGATCAACCGTGATATTATGCAGTCGCCGAGATATCATGAAATACCAAGAGGTGTAAAGTCAAGGCGAATCATGCGGTGAGGATGTCGCATTTCGCAATCATATCGTGATATGCCGGCGCGAGCGTGACAGACTATGGGGTTAGCTGGTCATACGTCTTGTATATGCAAAAGCTACTTAGGTACAAGTTTATGCCTATTGTGCCACAGTCATTCATTTTCTAAAATGTAAATATGTATGTTAAATATCATTGGCTTTTTCCTTACGATCTGTGCAAGTCACTTAAATGTAATGGGTATTTATTCTATTTAGATATTAATATGAAGTAGTCGATTTCAATAGCGCAAGCAACGTAGGTAGAGTAGACCTTCAGACAGCGTATCGAATCAACAACCTTTCAATAGACACGATTATATTTTTTACATTGCTTCTGACATGACACAAGATACGACGAAGTTTACATTGCAATGGATGGTATTAACTAATAGAGCTCTAAATACAAGTATACCTATCGCAATCACGAAACATTATTTTTCTGTTTCATTTGCCAAATTTTCGTTTTCCAATCAATCGAACCACGTATGAAATATTAAATACAAAACCTAGGTTGTACTGTACAGTTTTATACAGCGAGTAGTATAATTTGCCTGGATCTCAGGTGTTCACCCTTCACCGAGTGCTCAACCCATTCATTACGCTCTTGGATTGTAATGGTACAATTTGAAATCAACACTAAGATTATTTCTTGCGGAATAACATCGTGTTCTGTTATTGACTCGTGTTCAGAATAATTTGTATCTTGAAAGTGGGTTACACAGAACAATTATGTAAGGAGAATGCGCTTGAATTTAAAAATAACAACAAATAAACAGTGGCTCCCTGTTGACATAGACAATACTAAATAGATATGTTGTTCGTTTTAAGGGTGTATACTGTAGGTACCTATATTGTTGAAGACCTGAAGCTAATGCTACATTGGAATGATGACCTTACCGGAGTATATGAAGAAACCGTTCCGCTTCTAGTGTTTGAGTAATGTTCGGTGCACTGTTCTCGTTATAATTGGCGTTATTACTGACGTCGGCCAGCGAATCACCGCTGTCCGACTCCACTCGTAATTGTGCTTCAAACAATCGCACAAAGCAATATACATTTCGTAATCTCGTCTCATTGTTGTGTCAAAAACGACGTGTCTTATCGTTGACTACTGGAATAAGTTATATATTAATGGTTATACAAAAAGCAATACGTTATGCATAGACGTCATAATTGTTACAAGACGGGCTAATGGCGGATCAGTCCGACAGATGGTAATTAAGTGACTGGCTAACTAGAAATCTGAGAGATGTTTTCTAATAAATGCATCCTACTTAGACGGTACGTTTTATAGTCTTGTTAAAGTGTAAGTAGTAAACAGAAAAAGTCCATGATGGCAGTACAATACGTGAAAATGTAATGGCAAATATTTGCAGTCCCTAGGCTAGTAGTGCTTGGCCGGTAAGAACTAAACATACGGATATGTAAGCTATACTCATCACCTTTTCTTTGATGAGTTTAATTATAATCTTCTCACGAAGATCCGTTCTCGTATCGTAGACAATCGTTTCTGAGTAATCATCCGTAACGTTTTCGTCGGAATACTTAATAAAGTTGGCAATCGGCATCACTTAGAGCATTCCCAGGCATCCCCGAACAAAGGATACCGCACCGAACTTGCTTATCTAATATTAATCTTCACGCTATTGCAAAAAAGTTGATAATACAGTGTTGCACAGTATGCACACGTCAAGTTTACGTCAAGGTCCGGCGCCGGCGCATGCGGCATGCCGGCGGAGTCATCGGCCGCCGCTGCCGGATTTAGCCGACGGCGAACGGAAATAGCCGAATGTCCAGAAAACACGCGCTTGTCCGCGTTTCAGCGAAATGTTTGGAACACCGGTCAATGGCGGTGTAAATCATGACCGGGAGTAACTTGTGAATAACCAATTAACCATGACGATTCTTAACTTAACTACAACTATTGAAATCCAGATTACTTGCATGGCGTAAAATTTACATCTTCAAATCGTAATAGAAGGACAAGGAAATACCAGATATAAATTATATCTTATTATTTATGGTGCGATCTCCACTTTCTCCAGGGGGCCGAAATTCAATAATCGGCCCCCAGATTTCTCTATATGGATACCCTTGTAGAAAGAATCGTTGCAATTAAGACTTTTGTATACCAATGCAATGCATACAAAAAAGCGAGGAACATCATCATTCATTGTTTTTTTTTTAACATTAAACTGCTACCAAAAATGGTCGCGATCCAAAGCTTTATGCAAATCCAGATCCACGACCAGTTCAATTAAGTATCGCACAAAGGCTTCTTACAGTGTTTTTTCAAATGCCTGTTCAACAACCAACAACGTGACGAAGACGTGAGAAATCGACTCCAAGGCCCAAACTAGACTGTATTTTGACTGACACGGAACAAAAACCCGAACTTAAGGACGTTAATTGTGAACAAATTAAGGAAGCGTTAACAAAAATACCGCAGACGCTTCGCATAGAGAAACGTTTTTTTAAGGCATGTCAGCATTGCTACAGACGGGCGTAATTACGCTGTCAATGAGAACGACATTTCTACAGAACACCTCTAAGGGTTCTTTGAAATACCGCAGAGAAATCCATTGCAAGAACCGTTATAATATAGGTTATGTCACCGCAAAAGGTAGAGCGGACGCGAGGCGGTACTACGGGTCTTGTATATGCCCAAGCGCAATTTTCTAAGTACGTCTGCTTCGGAAATACTCAATTTACTGTTAATCCGCGATAGCTGCGCCTTATTTACACTGAGGCAGGCGACTAATCCTAGTACACTTGACATGATAGCTTGTGCTCAATACAGCCAATTGACCAGTCGGTGAGTTGACGTGAACACATTATCATAATGGTTTGGATCGCCACCGGCTACGATATGATTGGACATTTTGATAGCTTCGGTAAAAAATTTAGTACTCGTATGTTCTATTATTATTTGTATGTCTTACCATATCTCGGTACCCGGACCTTTGGGAGGCGTGCGAGGGGACGAAGCCAACAGCGCAGAGGCCCTTTAAGACAAGTTTGATGTCATGTAGAACGCCTGCTGGAACCCTTCACGGGTATATCAATATTAGATACTCGTGAACCGGTTTCAGCAGGCATTGGGGCTATTGTAACAAAAATGGAAAGAGTTCAGGGCTATGTATGAAGTTTGGCTGGAGCTTAAGATTGGACTATTGTAAAGAGGTCCGAAAACCTGCAATAACAACTATTATTATTATTATTGAATAAACATAAAGAATACAGACATTAAACATTATTATCAATATTCACATTATAGGTATACTATACAGTGTCAAGACGGACCTTAAATCGATAAAAACGTAAGGTTAAGCTCAGTAAATCAGTTGAACCCCAATTTCTAATTCCCACAGTCGACTGGCACAAATTAACGCAATTACCTTCTCCACGCATAGTGCCAACATCAGCTACGTATCAACGGTAAGCTGCAATTAACCAAGCTCTCCGTTTACTGTACATATGGCAAATTAAAGTTGACTCTATGGGAAGTTAACGTCGAGTCTGAGAACCAAGTTTATGGGATATGTCAACCATTCGCTTGTAATTTGCGTTAAGATAATATATTTGCGACTTGCGACACGTGGGGTCTGCTGGGTAGGTTGGAAACTTTGAAACGTAGCGAGAAATGTAATTGTAAATTGTAATAAGTATTGTTGAACTGTCTACAAGCGATTTAATTAATTTTACCATAATTTATAGGAAAAGGGACGACTGCTTCTCTATACACAAACGTGAACTCCATTTTCCTCTTTGAATATTAACATTATAAAAAATAGACAGTACACTTAGAATTTTGTAGGAAAATCGGAATGTCGTCTTAACCCTTATCTTGGCATTGTAACACCCGTGATACATGGAACTTTAAAAAATCTAGCAGGTTCACTTTATTACCTAACAAAATAATTCTGCCATCAGTATGTCGAGCTACCCTCCTTTCTTATAGAAAAAAATAATGGACACAAGTGTCATTGTAAATTAATTAGTAATAATCAACATGGCGCCACGGAAACAACATATTTCGGTTCGCACGGGAAGTTGTGCATTTATTTCTTAGACTAGTATATATTTTTCCATAATCTATATTTTGATGCATTTACTATTTATTAGTGCATACATATTTACAATGCGTTCGAATTTAAAAACATTTAATACACAGAACCATACATGAAACTGTTATGTATTATATTTGATACATTGCCAAGAACTCAAAAATGTACATATCGAAAGGATTGTATTACATTTAATACATTGCCAAGTTGTCGTCAAAATAGATTTACATGTTTTTTTATTTTTTTTTATACTTGTGGGGTTATAAAATATGTTTCAAGTATTTAATATTAGTTGTCGTATTATTTAGTTATTGAACTTGATTTTTTTTAAAGTACTAGATGTTATTTAACTGTATATTCGTACGCTGTTGCATTATTGCTACGCCGTAGCTCGTAGCACGGAAAAATGTGTGTATGGCAAAAAATGCCCCCAAAGTTTTTTTTTGACTTTTAATTATTTGTTTACTTTTCATATTTTACTCAACTTTTTGCTGACGACTTTTTTGAAACTTTACGGGATCAAATTTTCCGCCCATGTGATCACGTATTCGTAGATATAATTTATTTTTACAGGTGTAATAGTCATCTGATTCTTTAGATTGCGTTTAATTAACAATAAATGATAATTTCTTTTGCATTACATGTTTTATTTTTATTAAAATCCACATTTTTCTTCTAAAAAGTAGGTAACTATTTTGTCGAGGGATTGGCATTGTATCAAATATGATACATATGATTTTCCGAAACTGGAAAATCCTGGATTTTTTTCCTTATTTTTTAATAGTATGCTCAATAGGTGACGAAAAACTAAAAAAATGTTTATATTTAAGATATTTTGAGCCTTGCCAAGATAAGGGTTAAAGATAAACTTTTGAGTGTCTATATTTTGTCTTATTGATTTATATTATGTATATGTAAAAAGCACAAATGTATGTACATATCTAAAAAGGAAAAAACAACAACGGGAGTTGTGGAGATCAAGGGGAGTGCCCAGCAGTGGGACACTAATTATAATGTGCTAAAACAAATATATTATGCATAACAATTATGTGGATTTCGAGGCCTTTACGGCCATTCAAAAATTGCCATAGCGGACGGTATTTCACGTCCACACGGCGGGGTATTGGTAAAGTTTTCAACTAGCAATAATCGCACCTCGGATAAACCTCATTGGTTACGATATTGCCTCTGCGCAAAGTTAAAGAAATCAGCGAACGCGAGGCACCCCATAAAACTACGTCGAACAAACGATAGCGTGTTCTATCTCGATGCCAGCGCCATCTATTGTGGAATCTTGCAACTACTGAGTACATAATGGCGTTGCGCACAATTAAAATACCTGTTTATACGAAGCTACGTTATGTTGTAAAAACATATAAATGAAATCAGAAACGAAATCTTAGCGGTTAGTAGATCGCTAGAATATTAAAGCAATTACTTGACGATGGGAACTAACAGCTTGGTTGATCTTGGAAGATACTTACCTGTGCTATTCCAGTTTTTATTTCATGAACAGTTGCAGCAGATTATTATGGACAAACTAATATTGCTTGATTATGTATTTATGTAAAGATTGTAAAGCAACGGCGTTTAAGATTTTTGTTCGTAGCGTGGCATGAGCTATGATTTCAATCAATGGGCAAACGGGAGTCTTCGGTATTATGAGTTGTTATACACGCGAACTTGTTTTCACGAACACGAACGAGAACAAAAAGGCGAGAGATCAAAAGGCCGGCCACAAAACTCCATCGTATTTTTTTCCCCTTCAAATGTGCTATGGCGGAATGCTTCTTTTAAAGAGGAATTGTTACTCTATGCTGAGGATTCCTACTATTACGTTTTGTATGAAATGGGGGTTTGCGTGAAGAATTAACTATTATTTTACGTTAGGGCCATTATCTGACTTAGTACACGGATTTCAACCTTTATTAAGACACATAACGTAACTGAAAGCAACTAAAGGAGATGTCATGCTTTCAAAGTAAAAATAGCAACTTCTCAAGTTCTAAAACATAAACAAACGAAGCGACGTAACATGCGTGCAAACGCACTGACAGCTGACAGCCATAGCAAACTTGCGAAATGACACCTTAGCGAATCGGCGAAGTAAGCTAACACATCATAAGGTCACCAATGTAACACCTAACGCATGCTGTAACAGGTTAGATAAACAAAATCAAATAATGATGCTGTGAAATCAGAAATCCAACACAATGAGATTCATGGACGCTCAATTGTTTGTTGTGAAGTAAATGTAGTGGTTGGGGTACTTGGGATACAATGGTCGAATGTGCAATGTGCATCAAATGTAAAACAAGGTCAAGCAGATTTCATGAAACTTAAATTCATTCACAACTTTGGGAACAAACCAAATTATTTTATTAAATGTGTGTGTGTTTTTTTAAGTAGTTACACTACTATATAAATAAATAAAATATTAATATTTTCAATAAGCTTTTTAGTGGAGTTTAGTTTCATTAACAGTGACAGGACATCAAGTTTTGTAAAGCAGGATTAAAATAAAATATAGATATTTTGATAATAGTTGTTGTTGCTATTTACTTATGTAGAATATGTAGTTTTAACATCTGCAAGCACATTCATTGCAAATTATGACTTTTACAGTAACAAGTTACTTTATACAATCCTCTTAAAGTAGTATATTTCCGTTATACAGTTTGCAGAGATCTTTCTAGTATTTTTGATGATGTTGTAGCTACTTTATGAATCTCAGCCAGAGCGTACTTTGACATAATTGTAAACTAGGTATCGCAACTTCAAGACAAGTTTTGACAAAATTACAAAGCCGCAAGTGTTTTAAATTACTAGATTGCTATGACTCATCAGAATTAAGGCTATGTTGTAATACTGCGGCAGTTGAAGTAGTGTAAGAAACGAAGGCTGATGTTACAGATACATTTGAAGACCTTTAACACACTAAATGACAACCATCTACAACACGGTTTATTTATACCTACTATTTGCAAAATTTGCACATATAATATAATGCACTCCTGGAACATATAATATAATGGAATAGAATTCAACAACTGCATACAATTAAGATACTATTCTATACCTACCAGTGCAGTGCCAGTGCCTATGTTTACAAAAACAACATAACTGACTGCACTGGTTGACACCTGAAACGATTAACAATGTTCTTAAAAAAGTGTCAACCGCTTTAAACAGTTATGTTGTTTTTGTAAACATCCCTTCAATTCTAACAGATAAATGTTTATGCATCTACCTGCCATAATATTTAACGTAACAGCGTCTACTAAAATCCTTATGTCATTAAAGTCAATAAACCAACAAAAATAAATATGACATCTCACCTTCACTAATGAACCGAATATGGTACTTAATTATGTAAACGTTATAAGTAGTCAGGCACTCAGGTCTGCATAATTATCATATACAAACTCGCATCTCTAAAGGTACACAAATAAAAGGTTGTTACAAAATGCGATGAGATTGAAAACCGCGGCGGATGAAACAATGATGGCCAGGACTTTCACGATTCTCTCGCCGGGGAAACTGTAACTTTGCGAAATTCGCAATCAGCCACAATGTTGCCACAACACACATTGCACATGCAGTAGCAACTGTATACATGTTTATCTAAAATCATCATACTACAGTACATACTAAGTAAATATATGGGATGGTCGAAGAGTACATAATCCGTATTACAAATTGTATCCTTCTGTCGTATAAATGCCGCCTTTTGGAAAATTTCCAATTAATTGAAAACCAATTTATTATAGGCTTTATCACATCGAAACGACTACATAACAAGGACAGTACAGGTTGTACCTAGTCTTGTAACCGTGATACCACGATTAGGTAAGTAATAGGACCTCTAGTCTTATTAACTAAAACTACATAATTGTTGCCTTATTTCCCCCTATTTACGTTACGTAGCGGTGAAAAGGACAATCACGGAACTAGTTTAGTTAAATATTTTGAAATACAAACTCTACTATAAATATGATGAGAATAAGTTACTACATTTACGAAAGTTACTGTTCAATAAATTTTGATACTGATTTTTTTATACAAAGGCATTTGAATTCCTATAAAGGTAAAAAATGTCCGTTAAGAAAACTATAGTTTTAGCTGTTATCTGTAGACTGCGTCGAAGTCAATCCCGCCGCAAATCATAGTAATGACCGCGCGTATCACGGCGTATCATACGCAGCCAATCTGCAATAGATGAATTTCGAGTCGCGTTTGATTTACAACTTTTACAAGTCTTCCATACGCTTTCAGCTTCTACAAATTACTCGTCTTGCCTCAGATGCTGTTTTGATGTCTAGATGAGATTTGTACGGATGCAAATTGCATATCATAGAAACCAATTCATTAGAGGTTGAACGCTTATATTAGGGTGTAAGTAGGTAATGGTTAGCGCTTTAATAGCAATGGCGACGGCAATAATTTTATCACTAGCTCTTCATATGCATATTGCATACTAAAACACTATACCTAAGTACAAAGTATAATAGATCCTGTATGTTGCACTAATTCTCTGATTTTTTAAATACAATCTAATTAGCCGTTTCGTCGAAAACAATGACGTTTAATTCATTTGAGTATGTGAAAACTAGGAAGAAAACTCGGGAATGAAGCCTAGCTAGACTGATATGTCGTTTCCATAAGCCACTATACTGATAATGCTTAGACCAAAATTCGAAAACTTATTCACATGGATTATCTTATAGTATTTAATTTATTGACCGAAGCGTAGCGAAGGTCTACGTTTTGACTCGGGCATTTTGCTTTTGTATGTCCGGATGTACTCTTCTACAGGTCGCAATTCTTAACCAATTTTCGTGAAATTTTGTGACCGAATTCTATGACTAAATAATTTTTTTTTTCACCCCAGCAGCTCGAACAAGGGTACTTTGCTACTTAAAAACAGTGAGCAAAATCGCATTTTGCTCACTGAGTGAGACAAAATGAGCAAAATGCGGTTTTGCTCACTCAGTGAGCAAAGTGCATATTTGCTCACTGTTTTTACTTTTTAAGTAGCAAAGTACCCTTGTTCGAGCTGCTGAGGTGAAAACTTAATTGTTGGTATATCTTAAGAAAACATGAGTGAATAGAGATAAGTGATGAAGAAGGAATAAATTTTTCGGGTTCTCTAATATGTTCTCACTGCTGAGGTGAAAAGTTTTGTGAACTACACGAGATCAAAGTTATTTACATCTCGTGCGCTTTTGAGTCCCTTACTACGCTCAAGATTCTAAATTAGATTACTACTACTATAGAATCTTTCGCTTGCACGGGACTCAAAATAAGCACTCGAAGAAATATCAAACTTTGATCTCTTGTTGTACAAATAACTATTGTCGATCCGGTTTTTAGAAATTTTTCAAAATGGCGGAGTCGTGATAGCTCCCGCCTAAACAAATAGTCGTATCGGTATCATAAGAGTTTTTTCTTTTTGAGATATGTTTATAGATTAAATGGCCAAAAATTCAGAAAATTTGTATCGCTGGTTTTGGCGGTATTTAGATATTTAGTTTTTACTTGAGAATGAGTAGCTAAATTTCGTCAGCTTTAGTCAGAACTATAATGGCGTATTTTGCAAACGTTCGCTTTTTTTGTTGGCATCGGCAGGTCCCTGGTTCCATCCCCAGTATTTGTATACTGCTACATAACTTTTTGTATTTTTTTTATACTTAAATTTCGTATAGTTGTTTTTTATTTTATTTTTTTATTTTGAAAAAATGAAAAATTTTGTATTTTTTATTTATCAAGCGCGGGTTAAGCGTATTCGTTTAATTTTTGTTTGTAGCTTTATGTAGTTTTTAATTTATTGTTTATATTACATGTACTATACCTATTATATTTTAATAAATATTTTTGCCATACATTTATTCAGTTTTAAGCTCTGCTCGCGAGGTCTACAGCGTCTACAGCTCACAGAGCCACTAGTTAACTTGTACAAATTTGTATACCTAATACCGGTGATTAGAGCGTTTTGGCTGATTTATTTATTACTGATATTTCGAATTTATCAGCTGATGTGATGTAATTTTTAAAGAAGATAACAAACAAATTATTATTACTGTTACTATACTTGAATAACTATAATTTGTAAAAGTCGCAAACATAGCAAACACATTCAGTAAGTATTTTCTTTTCTGAATGCATCAATCTAAACGATATGTGTAAGGTTGGGGTTGCTTCACGCCAATGTAAAAGGGCACACAAATGTCAAATGCCCATATACACATACGGCCTTTTAACCTGAATTGGTAGTAGTCGTGGAACACGTGTTTATGGGAGGCGCAGGCGCAGCTGCGGTGCACGAGGGGCCGTATTATGAAATAGCCATATGCTTCGTGAAGTTACTGGAATAATGTAATAAAATAAGAAGAAAAGCTTTAAAAGGATGCGAGCGTTAAAAATAAAGTAACACCAATCATAAATCCTCATCATAGTAGCGGAAACTTTGTTTGTAAAAGATTGGGGCCCAGTTTTAGGACATAGTTTTAGCACAAATTTATAATTCAGAGATAAATAAATTAGAGATGCCCCGAATAGTGGTTTTGGCCGAATACTGAATACCGAATATTCGGCCCCTCTCTCGGCCGAATACCGAATATTCGACATGACATGCGAACATTTTGAGTCACAATTATTATGAAAACTGATCGCTAACAAAGCTCAACGTTAGATGACGTTAGCTAAGATATATTTTTGTTGAACAGAGTCAAACAAAAGAGACTCATCATAAAAATAAAAATGTTTCTTAATCAACAAATGCTCAAAAAAGTGTCTTCGTATTTAACAACTTCCCAAGAACACATTCTAAATATACCTACATAGTTTTTGGTTATTTTTATTGTGCAATTTTTCTTTTTAAGTAGGTGCAACAGATATTCGGTATTCGGCCGAATAGTAGGCAACATTCGGCCGAATACCGAATATTCCGAATAGTTGCCGAATATTCGTGGCATCTCTAAAATAAATATATACATTTACTGAAGGTAATCTTCATGCAATCCATTGAGGAACTACAAAAGAACTCTAAGGTAGGTTACGAAAATATACGAAAAAGTTGTGCAACAAAATCAAAGTGAAAGATCTCTCATCACTCTCATGCATTATTATAATCAATTAATCACACATGGATTCTCAAGTCAACAGCCGCAGGCGACAAGCTGATGCAATCATTCAAATCGTATACCCTTAAAGGGTGTGTTGCATTCATCAACTCTAAATTTAGAGACATCATGAACACGAATAAGCAACTTGATTTGTTGTTGACAATTTATGCATTTTTACTGCTTTCAAAAAAATGTAATCTATTACGTTTGTTATTTACACAAATATAGTATTGTATGTGAGTTATATGTATTCCGATAAATCGCACCCGGGAGCAATAACCCGTCGATCTGATAAAGATTATGGCACTAAAGCCTTCGCAGGCTTCGCTTTGAATAATTACGCTATACGTGACGTACAGTCGATAACGTTTTAAGTACCATTAGGTTCAAAATCACGAAAGACATTCTGGCTCTGAACGGTGCACAGGCCCGTTGTTATAAATCGACCACGGCCAATAATAATAGTAACAATAGAGAAATATTTACTGCAGATATTATTAATTGGTGAACAACAGTGGTCCAAATTGGCCTCGATATGCAACTGGTAATAAAAGACATTACAGCTTGATGATAATTCATTCTATACGTAATACGAAGTCAAACCTCATGTTTAGTGATGCTATTTTTGGTAAATGGCATAGCGCAGAACCACCGAACAAGTTACCTGTAACAAATAAAAATAAAATTTAAAATAAAAAATAAAACTACGTTTAATTAACAGAGTATTGTAAGGCACGCAAAATCAATATTTGTTTTAAACTCTACAACAAGCTACTTGGGTTCAAGGGCCCGGAATTATAAGTACAAATGATGCTTGAAATTATAAAAGATTCATAACTCTTGCCTTTAAAAGCAAAATGAATCATACCATACCAAACAGGTAATGGATGCTGAATGTATTGTAAGCTCAGTATACCTTTACCAACGAAGTCCAGTCACATTGGAATTCAATAGTTCAAACAATAAGCCAAAACAAGAATGTTGCGTATAATACAAAGTATCAAGAGGTGTATTGAGAAACGGGAGATTATATTGTTAGTTTTCATATTCGTGTCAACAGAAGCCCTTCAGTTTCGACAAATGGCCATTGATTTAAAATACATATTGTACAGAATTGTTTCCATTGTACGATCAACACAAAGATTGTAAATTTAGCGTAGGTAGTGTATGTAATGTACCTATTGCAAAAATTTGTAGAGCTTTTAAAACAACAATAGACATGGTGTTTGGTTTAATTATTACACAATGGCGAATTCTGGAATAACGCAATATAAAAGGTCATTATTCAAATAACGCATATTATGTGTTGATAGATTGATGATAGTGATGTATCCAAATGACAGATGGCCTACTATGATCTAAACAGTGATATTATACAACGTGCAATTAGGTGTTTTGCGGTTGGCCACATAGGGAAATTGCTTAATGGGACATACATCGTGAGACGGGAATGTAGAAATAAAGTCGAGCGAATAGATCCATGGGAAAAAAGTTTTCATTTCATTAATCATATTTGACATTATGCTGCGTGTGTGCAAGATTTCAATGCAAAAATTTAAAACAAAAAAAAAGAAAATTATTTCAAATCATTGAAACTTTCGCAATGGCGTAATCGTTAAAGTTGGAGAGGAAATAGTAATCTGAGCGAAAAATTTGACTGACAGGCCTAACAATGAAGTTAATAATTTAAATTACTTAGTACGTAATACCGGAGGCCTTGGCTCCACGTGCAATAAGATATTGAACTTCCTAGTGTAATTAACAAGCGTTCGGTTATTAATGATGCCATGTCTGAAATACAACATTAATATAACGTGTAACAAAAGGAGGAAATAATGATATTCCTAACAAAAACTTTAGTTTTGTTTGTGGACTCTGACCAAAAGTACAGATCAAATGCATCTGGTGTTGAATGATGCACGTATGAGAGTATTGAGAATATATCTATGAGATTTTTAAAAGGCGTCATATCTGAAATATTCATACATTCAAAATAAACGAAGTGGGTCAAACACATCACAGAAGCGGAGACGTCCAATGAACTATAAAATTAATAGACGATAAAGAGGAGAACGACGGCCTACTGAAAATTAAAAGAACAGCATATCGCAGGCTGTTCACCTCGGCTAATAATAAAATTGACCAATCCTTCGCTCGTAGTGACACCCACGTGAGAAGCCATTCAACAATCATGCTAATATTGCTCACTATCATGGTTAGGGTTGCACGTCAGACAGCCTTCATTGATCCCTTAGTCTGTTTAATGCAGTTTACTACTTATTATTACAAGCAGAATATATTTATTAGTGTCCGACCGAAACATGTTTTTTTGCCGAAACCGAAACCGAAACCGAATGTTCGGCTTTGGCTCTAGTTTCGGCCGAAACCGAAACCGAAACTTTTGTAGACTTGTTAAAATCGTTGAAAAAATGTCATAAAGCCGCTTTTACACACATATTATGGGGCTGTCAACACCCAATGTCCTTGAAATTGATGTTACTTAAGCAGTTTTTTATGAAAATTACTAGAGTTAGACCAAGATAATTCTGCAACGATTTTGATAAGTTGATAACACACGCAGTGCAAGTGTTATTTTAAACGTCAAAACTTCTATGAAATTATGACGTATAAAGAACATTTGCACTAGTTGCACTGCGTATGCTATCAAAATCATTGCAGAATTTTGTTGGTCTAACTCTATTCATTCACCAGTCAAGCTAACATGAAGACACAGGGTCAACCAAAAACGCGAGCGCAGCGAGCGCGAAATTTTTTGTTAACAATATCGCAAGGCCGGGTACCGATCTTCACCTGGGCCGAAAAGTCCGAAGTGCCCCATTGAGGCGAACTTTCATGCGAAGTCAAAGCCGTGCTTAAGGCTTAAGGATAAGTAGTTGAGCACAGACTCCAACCAATGTCCATTGTATTCAAAAGCGAGACCGCAGGCCGAGCATGGCGCAGCGAGGCCAAAGGCTAAGCTGAAGTAGAGGACATGTGGAACACAAACCAATGGTAAATTGAGGTAAAAAGTGAGGCTAGTTTTCTTATTATTATCTTGCCCAGGGCCCAGTAACATGCGATAGTGCTATCTCATTCACTTATAGGTATTGACAGCCTCTTAAGACTGCGTCAACCGTCCAGTGACGCCCTCATTAGTGGAATTGTGTTTTATAATAAACCAATTAATGTCTGTACCTAATATACATGAATCAGTATATGTAGGTATTAATATTGTTGTCCTACTTATTCCCCAACTTTTGGTCTTTGTCCGAAGTACCATTTCGTAAGTTTCGGCCCGGCCGAAAGGTTCGGCCGTTTTTTGGCCGAAACCGAAACTACAGCCGAAACATGATTTTTTGGCCGAAACTGGCCGAAACCGAAACCGAAACCGAACCTTCGGTCGGACACTAATATTTATAGCAAATAAAATTGTAATATATAAAAGGACAGCTACTAATACTTTTACCTAGTTGTTTAAATCGAATGCTCGCTCGCTCACTGAAGTCGAAATGAATGGTGAACATAAAGGAAGTTTATTTTTTGACACAGTCGTAACACTCACAATTGAAAAAATATATATCTCTACTATAGTCGACTATCGAATAATAGAGAAGACCGTTGCATTAAGGCCGCCTTTAGACGAGGATTTCTAGAACTGTATCATATGCATTCTGCAGATCCTGGTTTATTATTTCGAATATGTACTAGTATTTCCGTTTTAAATTTTAAAGGAGTGGCCAGACATAGCACTGGACAGAGATTTGATTTGTGGAGAAATTGGGGGGAGGCCTTTGCCCAGCAGTGAGACACGACAGGTTCCAAATAATAGTAATAATACGAGGGGTGTTCAAAATATTCTCGGTATGAGAATGAAAACAAACAAGTACGAAAAGTTTGATATTTTTATTTTTCAATATACTCCCCCCCTATGTTCATACACTTAAAAGATCGATCAATTTTTTTTTTTAATCCCTCGTAAAAATATTTTTTATCTTTCGTGTAAAAATGCTCCTCCACTGCCGCCTTCAATGCTTCATCGTCAGAAAATTTATTTCCACGCAGATCCTTTTTAAGATTGGGGAGCAAAAAGAAGTCGCTGGCGGCTAAGTCCGGACTATACGGTAGGTGAGTAACAGTTTTAAACCCACATTCAACAATAGCTGCCTTGGCAATATGAGCAGTATGGACGGGGGCGTTGTCATGCAGAAGCAGAATACCTTTGGTTAACTTTCCTCGCCTCTTTTCTTTAATTACATCCTTTAATTGACGTAGAATGTTAGCGTAGTACTGTCCTGTGATATTTACACCTTTTTCTTTATAATCGATTAGTAATACTCCTTCACAATCCCAAAATATCGTGGCCATGACCTTGCCAGCTGAAGGGATGACCTTGAACTTCTTGGGATGAGCTGAACCCTTAATGTGCCACTGCGTGGACTCTTGTTTACTCTCTGGGTCATAATGATGAACCCAGGTTTCATCTCCAGTAACTATTCTTTGCAGCACCTCATCAGGATTTTCACCGCACAGGTCAATAAAATCGGAACAACAAGCTACACACATGTCTTTTTGAAGCCGAGTCAGCATTCTCGGAACCCATCTTGCACTTACTTTTGACATATTAAGATGGTCATGTATAATATCATGTACGGTACCAATAAAGAGATTGGTTACTTGTGCTATAGATTTTACCTTCACTCGACCATCTTCCAATATAAGTTTTTCCACTTTATCAATATTTTCTTGTGAAGTAGCTACTACAGGCCGGCCAGGTCTAGGGTCATCTTCAATACTCTCCCTTCCGCGTTTAAACTCGCTTGACCACTTTTGAATGGTAGATAAAGAAGGAGCAGACTCACGGTAAACACAATCCATTTCCTCTTTTATGGTTTTTTGATTTTTACCCTGTTTTGTCAAGAATTTTATCACGCATCGATGTTCTAATTTAGTTAACATTGTCAATTCGCACATGATGTTCGTGTTTGTTCAGCAATTGCAGAAAAACAAAAGACCATCTCGGTTCGAATTATACTTTTTTTTAATGTCAATGAATAAACCTTAGCGGCCAGTAACGAAAGAAATTTTAGAAGAGGTCGTAAGATATCAATACCGAGAATATTTTGAACGCCCCTCGTAAATTTTGGATAAAGGTTTAATGAAACAGATCCACTTTTGAAAATAGTCGAGATCAATTTATTTATTATTTTTAGATTTGTATTGTATTGTAGATTGTAAGATTTGTATTAGCATATAATTAATTATTTTGACTTGGGTATACTATTTTATAACTTATTATGATATGCTGTGATTTTGTATTATATAATCTAGTATTAAATAAATATTGTTGACCAAGTATACTTCTTATTTATTTATAGGTACTATCTTAGACACGAATAGGTAAATATTGAATAATACATTTAAATTTAGTAACCAGCTATGTTACATTTAATTAAAAAATAAATACCTATTACTACACTACACTACTAAACTTATATATCAATGAAGCAAACCTTGACTCAATTTCTAATACGTGATGGCTGATATTATGACGAATTGAATTCTTATTGAGATTAGAGATCGATATTAAACTACAAGGTCAAGTAAGTAATAAGTAATAACGTTTCGTTTGAAATCGATAAGTATATTTCTAAAGTAATGAAATTTAAAGCAGATCGTATAAATTGTTAATATTAGGATTGTACTCGTATTCGTTGACAGAGGAGATCTTAATAGTATTTACGACGACTTTATACCGTTTTATAGTAATTGTAAATTATAGTATCGAAAGTGATATCTATGTATCACTTCTGATTAGCATATCAAATGAGCATCGACCACCTCGTTTAGGCACGCATTGATATTCAATACTTCGTTTGTTTTGAAATAAATATGAATTAACATAAGATACGAATTTAGTACGAAATTTTATGATAGAATATTATATCAGTCAGGAATCCAAATCGGATGAAATATGAGAGTGAATAAAAATAGCCAGAGCGTGTTGAAACAAGGCCACCTATAACAAGGAAATCTATGTAACATGTATGTATAGTATACCTATGAAAATACTGCCATGATAATCTCGTACTAATTATAAATCAGAGGTTATTGTTTATCCGGAGGAAAGTTTAACATGTTTAAATATCATTAGAGTACACTTGAGAGTTGAGACTATGAACATAATATCTAATACATAATATCTATAACTAGGAAGATGACCTATTCATCATGAGTACAGCCCATTATGTATAAGGTGCACGTGCGGAAACGGAATTCCACAATTTCGTTTACAACTCAAGTGTCTGACACTAATTCACCTGATCTCGCTATTCTAGCCCATTCTTGAGATTTAGTGGTTTCCTACTGTACCGAGTGCAGCCGTGCTCTTAAATCATGGAGCCACTTACGTTGCAGAAGACAAATTGAGCCATTTTGTCTACTCCGACGTCTATCTAACACTAAAACCAGTTTACGGAGAACCATCAAACATTCCCAGTGAAATAGCTTCAGTTGAAAATTTAAAAACATCAGAGCTCTTGCTTCGATGGCTGATATGAAAGAAACTACCGGTTTCCTCAAACCCGAGGGTAGGTTCTACCGATTTATTTTATGAGGGTGATTTAAGGAAACGTCAGCAAAAAGCAGTGATTGCTTTATCTATTACGGTTGATAGCTCATGTGCGCTATAGCTGCCAGTTATTTGGACTAAAGGGGGCACTTAGTCAATAGCCGGCTATCATGCGCACTTAATGATAAATTGCTCACTATTTATGTCTAGATATTAGGGTCGTCGGTTGCTCCAGGTAACACACGTGATTTCCTGGTATTTAAACATTGAGCTTGTCTATAGTGACTATGGTAGTTATTTACTGCTAATATTTATTTATATGCAAGATATTGATATAATGAATTCATAACAAAAACATAAACATTATAATAATTGTATATTTAACACATTAAAACGCTTAACATTTGTTCTTTTAAACATTAAACCATTTAGGATTCATGTCTCCAGGAAGTTTACATTTATACAATGAACTTTTCGGCTCAACAATAATGTGTTCTTATAAATGTTACAGCATTTATTGTGACGTTTCGTGCTTTGTAATTGGTTCTTGTTCATTTAGGAGTAACAAAAAACAACCTTGTAAATTCGGTAGGTCGGGTTACGAATGTTACGATCGTACAACCTTGCTCGACGGTAAGCTATAAAGTATTTATCGCCGAACAAAGAGTGCTTGTTGCAGTTGCTAATCGAGGAAGTGTTGCTTCAATGATAAATTTATCCAAAAGTAACTCGTAGTTACATTGATTTGAAGAATAAGATTAAACTAAGTAATACACGGTTTGTTACTATATTCATCATCATCTATTTTATTAGATATAAAGTTGGGATAAGTCATTATTACTTAGAATAATTATATTAACACTGATGCTGTAAGGTTATCGAAAATAATATGACGACCGGTCTGGCCTAGTGGGTAGTGACCCTGCCTGTGAAGCCGCGGCCCTAGGTTCGAATCCCAGTAAGGGCATTTATTTGTGTGATGAGCACAGATATTTGTTCCTGAGTCATGGTTGTTTTATATGTATTTAAGTATTTGTATATTATATATATCGTTGTCTGAGTATCCACAACACAAGCTTTCTTGAGCTTACCGTGGGGCTTAGTCAATTTGTGTAATAATGTCCTAGGTATAATATTTAATATCGTCGGTTATATAAAGTAGGTACGTACCCACTAGCAGGCAAGTCTTCTAAAAAAACCTCTTTTTTATTGTACTATGAGATCATGGTATGAGTATGACTCACTTTAGTATTATTAATTAATTACTATTAACTTGATGCACGCTTTACTCTTAGTAGTTGGTGTCTGGTTTTACAATCAAGTGTCGTTGGCCTATTTATTTTTTGTTAAATTACTTTAAAAAATATAGGTACCTACGATTACACGCACACAGTTATTATGATAATGTGTTAGATACAATGGTACTTCTATAACGCGCTTATAATAATTAATAGGTAACTGTATGTTACTTAAGAACATCAATATGTTGACGACCCCTTTAGAAGAAAAACAATTTTACTACTAATCGAGTGTTTAGTAATTGGACAAAAGGTCAAAACTTGATATATTAATTAGATATAATACAAATTAAGTTATTAACAGAAGCAAATACCTAGCCCGAGATAAGCGATAGCAACAGATTTAGTACTAGGTATAGCAGAATTAGCGCGATGTAGACCTTAGATTATATTTACGGAACTTACATAAACAGGTAAGTTTATCAATAATCGGAGATAGGCTGACCGTAATTCAATCGGAGCAGGTAATTTATCGACAAATAGCGGCCAGTTTGTACGACATGGTTTAAGTGGTAAAGGATAATTTTCAATGCACGAAGTAAGCAAGTTCCCGGCAAATTATCGGAGAAGGTAGATGATAATGATAAATGGTTTGGAACCATTGCAAAACACTGGCTTATTCTTTCAACGTTTATTTAAACACAGCGCGAGATATATGTTGATATGTCTGCTCGTTTACCTCCTATAATATATTATTAAAAAAATAGACTTCTTAGAAGAGTTATTTTTAAACGAGTTGTGATACACTTACTTATATTTTCTTTCTAATCTTATACATACATTAATACAGGGAAATGGGAACAGATACAGAAGTTCAGACGAATTAACCCACATAGGCAGTCGCGGTCGAAATGGCGACGACGTATGAATGAGCCAATATAACGGATTGCTGTGGTTTTGTTTACATTTACATATAATTTCCAGTTGTCATCGATATTGGTTGGTTTTTGGGATATACATCCATATTTTCAGGTTATTGTAATGTATACTTTTTATTGAACAAAAAGTTTAAACAAAATAAGCTTAAGGTCTCAATAAGTACTTTGGTTGAGAACATTATTATATTATTTAAAAAGGTAGCTAAGGATTAACACATATGATGGCGTATATTGTTATTAGTGATAACAAGTGGGTTAATTGAATAGGTATGACATTTAACTTCCTGATTTAAGTAGTATCTCCTCTTATTTCACCATTCCAATTGCATGTGCTACAGCTAACAATTATTTCAGTCAAAACCTAGCACTATGCCTAATCTAGATTTATTAGAATCAATATCATTTAAACGTACAACATCTTGCCTCGTATAAGTAACGTCATAAGGCCGCCTATGACTCGTAATGACTCGGGTTAAAGTCTACCGTGAATCATCTAGCATAATGTTTGGTGGAACTGAATCGCATCTTGACTAATTTATAGGCCAGTAGAACTCTAATCAAAAACAATTTGTACTAACTAAGGTTGACTAGATAACGTCAATTTGTCCGAGGATCATATGTAAGTCATGATATCATCATGCTGTAAGCATTTGCTAGATTTGGTGTCATAGACATGCATGTTTAGTTTTTGCTAATTAGTGTGAAAACGTTTTTATAAGTGAAGGTAATTAATTAAGGTTTCCTGTGTAACGCTCCTTATTTAAACAGATATCCACTGGTCTTGTTTGCCCAAAACAGAAGTATCGGCTCCAGTAAGGAGCTAGTTTCTACACGCGAGCATGACTGCTTTTTAAGACATTGCAGGTGGCGCAGGCTTTCCATACGTCTGATGTATATGGTATGCATATATAATAAAAGGTTTAATTTTTGTGATTGAATGATTACAGACAATTACAGTCAAATTTGACGCTGGTATGAAACAAAATAATTTCGTAATACATACATCATTTATATATTAAGAAACATATTTTGTTTATTTATTTCTCACTAGCTTCAGAACTCTGGATCTGTAAGAAAGCCCAAGATACCTACACTTACCCCGTTTACTCGTATTATACAGGGTGGTACTTTACTATGATCTTTGCTGAAAGTATATTGTTATCTAATTAATTTTCAATCCATTTATTATCATTATAAAGCTAGGTTAAGTAAAACAAAAAGACATTAAAAATTAATCATTTTACTATAGGTGACAACCCTAACTGCCACTATAAAGTTACTGTTTACATTTGCACAGTATGACAGATGTCACTGACTTCACATACCTAGAATACAAATTTACACTATTTACATGCGATGTTCAAAAGTACCGCCATGTCTGATTATGCACGCTGCTGCCCGTGCTCGCGTATGTCGGTGTACCTGCGACAACATTTGGGTGCGGATGTTTCTCCTACGGAGAGTTTCAAAGGCAAGCGTTAGCCTATGTCTCATCTCTTCTGCGGTGTTACACTCTTCTTTGAACACCATATCTTTTAAAGTACCCCACAGAAAGAAATCGAGCGGCGTTAGGTCCGGAGACCTAGCTGGCCAACGGCGTGGTCCAAATCATCCAATCCACTGACGTCCGAAAAGCTCAGTCAGTTTACGTCGCACTTCATGTGTGGAATGGGCTGGTGCTCCATCTTGTTGGTACCAGATAAGTGGTCTTTCGGCCAATGGCAAATCTTTGAGGTACTCGAAAAGGTCCGTATCTAAAAGATTCATGTATCCCACTCTGTTGAGAGTTGGTGGTAAAAACACAGGCCCTATAATGGTGTCTCCGTGAATTGCCGCCCAAACGTTCACTGACCAACGATACTGGTGTCCTGCATAACGATATGCGAATGGGTTTTCTTCAGCATAGATATGATCATTACGGCGGTTCCACATACCGTTTCGTGTGAACAAACTCTCGTCGGTCCAAATTACTCTCCATCGTCCGCCAACCTTTCCAAAAGCCACCGGCAATATGCTTCCCGGACAGGACAGTCTCTTGGAAGCAAAGCCTGAACCCTTTGAATTTTGTACGGGTGACGGCCGACACGTTTTAATATTCGTATTCGTCGCATTTTGAAAATTTGTAACACGTTATGAGATTTTTGCCAATGACACAACGTCAAATTGTATTCAATCAATCGTCAAGCACTTTTAACTGGCCAGTATGATTAATAAGTCTTAAAAAGTTTCGTCGCTACATGATAGCTTTGTTACTCTCTTAAATATTCTTAGCGAAGATATTGCACTATTAAAACATTAGATTAACTTACCGATGGACAGTTACTAGAAAATAAAGAGACAGTATGATTTTCTTTGTCTGTAGTTGAAATGAGTAACTTCTTTGCTAAACTTTGGTTGGTTTAGCCTTCTTGTTTATTATTTGTGATCGGCAATCTAGATCTGTCAATTCCTACATTTATTTAGCAGTGACATGTAATTGTCATTTTTTTTTTCATTTTTGCTACAAAAGGTCATTAAACTTATTTTCATGACGTCATCGCCCGATCAACTTGCTAGGGTTGAAACAAGTGGATTTTTGCACTAAAGTTTAACCGGCTTTATCTCGTAAATAGTAAAGAATATGAACATAGTTCATTGGGAAAATATAAAGCTATTAGGTCGAACAATTCCCCGTTTTTGTAAAAGTTCTTCGTTCTGTTCCACCCTGTACAGTTAATTTGAAGTACATAATACATACAATGTATCTTAAAGAAATGCATTTAGAAATAGTCTTCCTCAAATCTATATGACTTTTCAACAGGCAATCAAACATTTCGAATATCTGTTTTCATTATGTAGATACGTGTACGGCGACTACTTTAACTAATGGCCGCAAAGGGTGTCAGTCAGTCGATTCCCTTTGAGAGGGCCTGATAAGCCGACGCATTCGTGATAGTACATTGATTGACGGTCAATAAACCTCGGTCTATGAGACGAGACCCACCGCGCGTTGATGTGTTAAGGCTAAGTGCTACTTACGTACAAACATTGAAGCAAAACCAAATCGGAGGTAATAGAATGGGCCATTTTTCAAAAAATCTAAGTGTGTATAATAAAATATTAAAATTATGGAAAACTCCTTCCCCACTTAACCCACCGAAACTGCTTGACTTGCAAAAAACCTTTTAATTATAAAATATTAAGTTCAACCGTAAAGAAAAGTTTTACGCTCTAGTTTGCTTAAACATTAAACAACTGCCGAGCCAGACCTAGATAGAACTCGTTGAAAAGAAAAGCGGAATGAAAGTTTTGAAGACTCACGACTATGTCTAAGTAAAAAGTAAAACCTATTCTATTCTAAAATAAGAAAAGAATCCAAACTGATATAAAGTACATTAATCAAACTAGATTTTAAAATCGATGATTGCAATATTTAGACATACTTACTAATTAAATTAAGTAATTGACTAGATTTAATTGGATATTGTATTTAGCACAGAAAGAACTTTTTCGTAAGTACTTTAAGTAAGTATTTTTAAAAGAACTATTTTCTGAGAGGAAGCAAAAAGTGTTACACACCAATACAAAATTAAAAACATGGAGAATTCTATATGAACAAAAACTTCCATTTAATATCTCTTTAGATATTTCTTCTCTTAATCAATCATAGACACCCACATTGTGATACTATAGTCCACATTACCCCTAACACTTTCACGTCATTGTACCATTATATCAGTACGCAGAACTTTCCGAAACTCGTATGAAACATTTGCGACTGCTCGAAACGAAGCTTTACTCAAAATGTAAAAGAGTCGAGATTTAAACTAAATTGCTGAGAGTGGTCACAAAGGTGTGAAAGTTATCTATCTACCTCATACATATCAGTATGTAGTCATTAGTCAATGTACTGTACCGTACTATTGATTGTACCTGTAAATATTGGCATAGATGTAAAAAATATTATTTATTACACACACGGGTCAATCTTAATGAAAATATGAAATCAAAGAAGGCTGAATGAGTGTTTCTGGAGTCAATGGCAAGTGATATATTAATGTATTGTAGCAACAAAGAGGTCGCAAGGTCAGGACGGCGAAAGAAATTTACGCCTAACTATTGACAAAATGATTGAATCGTTAAATTTCTATCGATTGATAAATGACGCTTTGAAAGCTTATTTATTAGCGAGGATGTGCTTGTGCCTTTAGCGTTTTAACCATCCAAGGAACTTTCAAGCTCATCAAGGCGTCACACACCTATTTACGGCTATAACAAATGAACAGGTAACTATTTCTATGGGCATTCATTTTCAAATTGGCCTTTTTGACCTGCGATTCAACAGATAATTCCGGCGTCCGCTGCTCATAGTAAATAAAAGATTCCATGCTAAACTACAGTATTAAATCCTGACAATATCACAGGAAATATTTCCGTCATACATTTAATAATCAAAATAATGTCTATTGCTTGCTTCAGTATGGAATTCTATAACTTTATACATCCGACATTGATTATATTATGCATATTTCTCGAAACTAAACTACTAGCCGCAACATCTCACTTACAGTGTCGGGATCAACCACCTCCAATGCCAACTATTACTTCCTTACACCTATAATTACGGACCCAGCTCGTTAGAATTACCCTACAGCTAAATTCGCGGAACGAAACAGATTCGTCAATCATTTACAGACAAATAGCTAACAGCTTATCCATGAATCTCCATGGGTCCATAATGTTAACAGTAAAGGGAGAAAGTCTAAGTTACGAGGGCAAGGCGAAATTTACAACAAGTCCGAAGCGGAAAAGGATAGTGGCTCTTAAAACATGGATTGGTCATTCTGGTAAACGGGCAGTAATAATTCTCAAAGGGAACGAAATAAATCGGTAGCCAATCGAAGAAAATGTATAGCTTGTACAATCCCGGCCCTTGCTGACAAACAACTTACTTAAATAATATCTATTTTCTTATTTCCTTTCTCATAGTAACAACAATTAAACAACAGTATTTTAATTTATTAAAGTCATTGACGTTTAAAATAACAGAGGCGTTTATGCAGGAGTACGCGTAATAAAATAAACAAAGCGAACTAATATTAAATATCAGGGAACAGATCTGATGATAAAGATTTAAAGGCTCACTCTAAAAAAAATTTGGTTGGCCCTATCAATATCTTGATAGTCGTAATCAAGCATCTTGATTCCATACGAGCCTAACAAGAACTTAGACACATCAAATAAGGTAATTCTGATTGCTATTACTATATCTATGTAACTGAACCAATTAAGATCTTGTTCAATATTTACACGAAAAATAATTATGCTAACTAATTGATCCTAGCAAGATCAACTAAGGGCTTGATAATTATTATCATGATAAGTAACTGTACCAACTAATACAAACAAGTCAGTTTAACTAAGATTTAGGTCAATATCAACATGAAGAATTACTGTATTAACTATTTGACCCAAATAAGTTCAACTAAGAACATGATTACATCGACTAATGCACCTTATTAGCCTGAACTAAGATATTGTTAAATTTGAATCTCAATTGTTTAATCATTTCAACTAAGATGTAAATCAATGTTAACATGAAGAATTACTGTATCAACTATTTGACCCTAATAAGTTCAACTAAGAACATGATTGCATCGACTTATGCATCTTATTAGCCAGAACTAAGAAATTGTTAAATTTGAATCTCAATTGTTTAATCAGTTCAACTATGAAGCTTGTCTAGTACAATATACCATTCTTCATCAATTGTACTAGTACAATAAAACACAACAACAAACAACAAGCTTCATAGTTGAACTGATTAAACAATTGAGATTCAAATTTAACAAAGTAAAGTTTTATGAAAAGGGGGTAAATGAATAAAACAAAAAATATATATAATAAGATGTTATTTATTCATCTAAACATTTAGAAAACTAAACGTTTTACATTTAAAAATCGAACTTTCTTTTACATACCTTACATATATATTATAATTAACATTTAAAACGGGCTACAAATATAATGACCGTTTGGCGTACAACCGTCGATTTCCCCCTTATGGGTACCCGTTGGCGGCAGGCTCGGGGACGTCTGTCGCCTACACGAGGGTCCCTGGGATGGCCAATGCGCAAAAAATGGCGCACTCTTAGAGAAGTAAAGGGAAACAGTTCCTCCGAAGTCGAGTCCGCAGTTCGGACAGCCGCTAGCGGGGTTTCGGAAGCATGGTCCCGATCGTTTCCCGTGCCTCGCCTTAAAGTCTTGAGGCGGCCAACAGGGGTTTTACTGGGTCTACCCACCCAGGTCTACCTGGGGTCTCATTAGTCCACAACAGGGATTCCCACATAACCATCCCGGCCCGTCCCCGCGCCTTTTATTCCCGTCGGTCGCCGCGATTAGCACTTGCTCCATGTTGCACATACACTTATACATTAGGTACACAAAGCAAAGGTAACACGTTCACTGTTCTAGGCTTGCCGTGAAATAAAGGCACAAGTAAAGTTTATTTCGTTGACGCGTACTTGAATGACTAAGTAGTTGAATGTTGAACGTCGAGGCTGAGACTGACTCCCCACTCGCACGGTCACAGGCGCCGCAGGGGCGCGGGCGGGGAGGACCGCGGGTGCACCGGCGCCCCCCTACTTATCTCTTGATTGAACGGATTAACTGATTATTTAATTTAATTATGAAGAAAATCGATTTAACAAATAATTCTTAATAGAATGGAATATTAGTTTCCTAATTAATACAATAACTTGATCATAATGGGATTGAATGTTTTATCTTCGTTGTTCTAAATATTATATGTTTAGTTGATTAAAATACCAAGTCTTATGTAAATCAACAAAGAGAAAATAATCACATAAACTATTAAAATGTTCATAACTATTAACATATTTATCTGTTTTAATTAATTTGTTAAGGATTGAATCAACCTACGTTACATAATTATGCCAACAAGTTAATGATAGATGCAAAGTATACAATTGTTAGGATTAATAACATACCTACTTTATTAGTTCAATCACAGATACACTTATTGTTTTAAGTAATCAGGTTTCTTTGATTTATATAAGATCGTTATTGTTATAATTAACTTAACGTCAACTAAGAGAAAACTGCTCTTAGTTGGTCTTCATTTTTTAGAGTGCTCGCTCGGCCCTTCAATTTACAGCTTTAAGCGACAACATAACAATCGATTACTTACTATTGCCCGGTCGATAAATTCTCACCGGTGATATTAGAAGTTTCGAATTCACGCTCGATTCGATTTATGTATCACGTTTCCGGAAACCATTACCCACGGTGGTCTTCAGCTGTGACAGAGAAATTATCGAGACTGTTTCTAAACTCCAGTGCGTCGCTTAATGGGGCCGTGACCGGTTGCCTTCCGCGAAGAATGGGGAGCCAAAGGTTCTGGCGCGTCTCGCTATATCACCCATGGAAAGTCAATTTTCACCTCAGCAGCTCGAACCCTTGGTACTTTGCTACTTAAAAACAGTGAGCAAAATCGCATTTTGCTCATTTTGTCTCACTCAGTGAGCAAAATGCGATTTTGCTCACTGTTTTTAAGTAGCAAAGTACCCTTGTTCGAGCTGCTGAGGTGAAAAATAAATTACATGCGTTCTGTGATCCAATTTCCATTGAAACATGTGCCGTAAGAATTATCGTCTGAAGTGTGAACCTTGAATTACATGAAATTAGCATCAATCGACACTGTGCAACGGTACAAATGGAGGTCGCACGCTTAAACAGGCACACACGGCGGTACTCTACACATTTTGCTATGGATGTAATTCACCACACTTATCGAATACCGACCAAATTATAACGTAAGGGCAGGAATATCGTAATAGTCGTCGCCGTTTAACTTTAAATCACGATGTATAATATTTAGTATAGTTACGTTGATAATTTTAGGACGTTGCTCCTCTATTTTTATAGACAAGGTATTTGTATAATAAATACAGAACCCTAAAACAGTATTTACAAAAATGACGCCATTGATTGGATGGATTGACCTACTCGTAACTTGTCGACGATCGTGTCATCAACGTAAAGGAAATAGTTTATCTGCATTTGTCATTACAAGAGCGGCATAAAAATTAAATTGTGATTCTATCTCTCGTTATATTACAAGATTGTGTGTGAACAAGTTATCTCAACTCAATTTCAGATAGGCTGGAAGGATCGTTGCGTTATATTGCTTCATCTGTCACTTGTGAGCAGTTACCGGCATTCGTGTAATGAGATTATCTAAATGATTAACTAGTATAAATATAGGTAGAACGTGATGACTTATGACTTCCGAGTATAGCTATTTATTTACATTTTGGCCATTGTACAAACTTATATTTATCTATTGTCAAACGTACCTTTACCAGATATACGCGTGATTTATGTACATATATATGAAATACATATACTGAAACCGTCATACTTAAACAAAAAAATGCCGTATTTTTTTAAAGATCAGGCGGGTTTAAGTTGAATATTTTTCATGGAGCAAATTGTTTTGCATATATTGATAAGCGTTCGCAATCGTGACCACGAATCGCCCAGCTTGTTAATCTTAATATTTTTCCACACATAATTTACATCCACTCTGGGCAGCGTCATATTTCCATGGCTGTTATTCCAGAGCGCAAGTTAGCATTCGCCTCAAACTAGTAATTATAAAACATGTGGCCTCGACAATGAGAATAACTATAATGCGTAATCAGGTGTCCGATTCATGGCTTCCTACTCACACACTTGGCACTGGAGCGATTTGGGGTTTCGCCTTTTAATCGCCTCTTTTATTGAAATCTGCCGGCCTAGCCAAGGTTACAATCGCTATCGCTTCGACAACGAAAAGCTTCATGTCTCTCTATCACTCTTCCATATTAGTGCGACAGTGACAGTTGCGTTTCGATCGCTACGGAGCGTAAGCGATTGGCATCTTGGCTACGCGGCCAGGGCAGCCACACAATAACGTTTTCCTAATAGATAGATTGACTCTGCGGCAGGGCGGTAGCTTTTAGGCGTCATCTTCCTAGCTCGCGACAACACTTGTAGCCATGCTGAAGGCGTTTTTTCAGTGGGATGTTCGCAGATGAAGAAAACTACAATCATGTATGCAGAGGATAGAGAAATCCCGTAATTGCTCCGACTGTTGCGCGCCCTATATCAGCTGTGCGACAGGTGAACGCCCGCGCTCGTTGAGCGACGACAATACAGGGCCGAGCACGACATGCGCGTGCGCACAGATGCCTCGTAATAAGCGCCGCGCCGTCTGCAGTCACGGAGCCTTCGTTACTAACCACCGGAACTTCGCTCTTGTTTATACTAACTCACGTATAACGTGTAAAAAGAAAAATACAGGCATACGTGCGTCTTTCACAGTGAAATAGATGTTGTCGCCGCGGCATTTTGGCAACACCCCTTCGATGATCCTGGCAACACTGCGTGTGACGTACATCCGGAGCTGTCAAACCCAACTTCATATAAGGCCAAGCACAAGGCGGGAGCGACCACTTTTGCCATCTAGCAGCCACCAGCGACGGAGTACTTGTCTATACAGTGTATTGCTGATCTGAGTATAATACTTTCATACCTATTTGCTATATCATTCACGGTCGTATTAAGTGTAATATGGTCCACATATTATACTTAATACGACCAGGTTATTACTTGTATTTTTGGTTAATTGGATAAATAAATAAATGTATTAATGTTGCTTGGGTGTTTATTTCATAGATTTTTTTAACTAGCTTTCAGCATAACATAACTTGGGATGAAGAAACTTATCTGAGGTATGTTCAGAAACTTAGGCCTCCGATACCTGATCATGATAATAAAGATGATTTGGTTTGTATGTCACGCATTAAATCTATTAAAGTATCACGCATTATATCCTATATCTATGATTATAAATATCAAAGTGATCGATGGTATTAATGAACAACAGACTTGAAGAATCTCTATAGTTAAAGGTCACGATTGTTTTGCTGTTGCTAAATGTACCTATTTAAATGGCAACATTCTCCCAAGAATCACTAATAATCAATCCAAGGTCCTGTTAGTTTACGGTTCTATGACACTTTAATAAGTTTATTAGCTAATGTCACAACGAGCTGTCAATTAGCGTCAAACGAGACATACATACGGTTGCATGCGTATTATGCATTGGTTGGAGTCATACACCTGTCTGCAGCAACCTTGCTTACTTAGGAGCTCATTAAAGATAATAATCGGGTTTGGGTTATGAACTCCGCTTGATTAATATTCCAATGAGTTTGAGCATAGGTAATGAGGCGTTAAATGTGAAATGAGTGCTAAAGAAACCGTGATATACAAATGTTTGTTCATGATCTATGCACGATAAGTCATGACTAACGGAGTGGAATGCTGGCCCTTGAAAAAACGACACGCCGAAAGACTGCATGTTGCTGAAACAAGAATACCGCGTCAACACTTACCTACACTACTCGACATAGTACCAAACGAATACTAGTAGGTTGGTATATTTGAAAGATCTTGTAAGTAGATACTTATAATATATCAAACGATACCTTGCTATTCAAAAAAATTACGAATTGAACATAACTATAGTTAACAAATGAAATCGAATAACGTAGCGAAAGTAAATTATTGTGGATCTTATCATATTTCTGTATGAAATCTACCCATATCCCTCCATCGGCGCGTTTTACGAGTTTTAAAGGAAACGTAACCATCTCCTTCGTCGTAACGGTTTCCAGAAAGTAGACCGATTCCGTGTAAGTTCTGCCTGAAGATTGTTTTAACTTAGCTTCAAACAACCAAGCTCTCTTATCATACAATGGAAGTACGTTGCTTGTACTGTCGTAAACCTACATTCGTAACTACATACATATGCCGTGCATTTCATCTAACTAAATTTCAAACAATAACAATATTTAACTATTCATTATAAAATAATTTAAAACCGCAGTAAAAAGTTATCATTAGATTTTTATTATGTTTATTAGGTATCATTTGCTTATACACTATTGAATAAATATTATCTATCGGTGAGAAGTGAGAAAGATGTTTTCCGTGGCATCGTAGAATAACATAAAACATGGAAACTTAAACCCACAGAATTAAACAATCTGTACCCATATGGACCGTAAACCGTAACCGCAGAGCCGGATTCATTTTACATGGACTTTTATAGCGCAGACGCATACGGGCGGTGGGTGCGACCACCCTCGGATTGTTCGGGCACCCCGAGTACCCGGCGACGGACACATTATACCGTGACAGAGTAATACGCATACTTGGGGAATACTAATATTATGTATGCTACTTTGTGATGACGATGTGTGATAATACCTATTCAAAAATAAAAGTAACGTATCTGTGTCAATAAATTAATATCATGTTTAATTGTGCGACATCTTGCTATTTACGAAATTTCCCGCACATAACCAACTCGTACTTGTACTTGACTCATCTGTGTGATCTGTGATTTACTACGCATATCGAATAATATTAAATCATGAATAAAATTACATTCCTGCCATATCAATATTATAAAATGGGCTTCATTACGAACTATCATTAAAAACTCTAGATTCGAACATTTCGAACCTACTCTTAGTTAGGCCTTGTAGTTATATGTCAAATAATTAATACCTACAGACTTAGATAAACATGACTTACATGACCTATGTCAAGCAATTTGTAAAGTCTATTCGTAAATATTTTCACTTTCCGGTAAATGTTTACATCTCCCTGCGTACCCTAGTTCATTATCTCCAACTACTCTGTGTATATTCAATCATCGCGAGACAATCTCGTCGAAACATCCGCCCCTCCCTACTGGCGTGGCTAATGAAGATGAAACCTGCGCAACTAATTTTGTGTCTATTCTAGGGTTCCGTCTCAGCAAGAATAATAATATGAATGTATTTTTAAGCAGTATTTTAGGCTGATTTTTATAAATAAATTAAAGAAGTGTTAACATGTTAAGTAACTAAACGAATCATATAAAACATTGTAGCCAGAAGCATCGCTCTTTAGAGCTTGAATGCTGTATCATTTTGGGTATAGCTTACTTGTCACTGGCGTTAAAAGCATCTGTTGTTATCAATCGCAGAATCGATTGCTTTAAATGATATCGTAAATGTTCCCATAAAGATAGCACTTGTATCTTAAAAGGATCAACTCAAAATGTTAACCGGTGACATAACATCAGATCAGAAAGTTAATGTCATCATAATAAAAGCCATTAAGATTAAGTAATTAAATACGTAAACAAATAATTTTAGGTTGTGAAATGATCGAACCGGTTGCATTAAAGTCAAATTTGATTCACACAGAGTGAAATAAGAATTACGGAGATCGAAGGTAAAGTGTGATGACCCAGTGACGTAAGAAAGGTTGAAAAATTTAAACATAAGTCATAATTATTATGAACTTAGGCGCATTTCAAAAACAGAATGGCTCAGCCGTTAAAGTAATTGAAGGCAATATTTACTGTAGCAGAGATAAATATGATGATAGTGATAAAGCGAACGATGATGTGGAAAGACACTAAAGTAAAAAGGTTAATAGAGATATCAGGCGAGTGGCGACTAAGGAGTCATTTCTCTAAAAGCACATTAGCAACATGCAATTTCATCGAATGATACAGAAATTAGCCTTGTAATCGAGACGTCAAATGAATAGCCAAATGGTATGTAATCCAGTGGAGCTTGTGCCTACAAATTACTGGTAGCTTTATTATACGTTGGGAAAAGGGGCATCAAAGGCCATCTGCGGAACGACAGGATCCCAGTAATGGCCGTGAACAGATGTACAAACGCTTTATTGTTCAAGCTGTTCCGACCAGAGTAAACATTGATGACCTCCCACGTCAAGGGGAAAGCGAAATTTAAAATCAATTAAGTATCCGATTTATTTTTGAGCCGAGATGACTCATACTTGAAAACCAACGCCACCAAGTAAAATTGACTTGTAAATCAAAAGCAGTTAAGAAAATTATCCACTGACAGTGAAAGTAGAAACGATGAATCGATTGTCTCGATTAATGAGCTTAAGAGTTAATCGATCAGGAGCAATCGAGAAAGACTAGGTAATCTAGTGCAGCTCGGTGAAACGTAGCGCACCGGACTTCAATTTTAATTTAATGACAAGTTTCTAATTTTTTTTTTTAAAGAACTCCGACTAGGGCATTTCAAGATTAAATGAATTTGTTTGGGTTCGGTTAGTAGATTCCAGAACAACATTCCTATGAAAAGCGCTTTCTCACTACTTATTATCAGAATGAGATAAGTGAGATAACAACTAAAAGTAATCGAAATGTGTTTGGCATTGAAAAGTAACCTCTTCTACTAAGGCCGCAATATAAGTTTATTTCATAAAGTAAATTTAAACAAAACACTCTTTCTCTTAATCACACCTTCATCCTTAACTTCAATCCTTCAACTTGTACCACTTTCCTCGGAGGAATCGCTGAATCCTGAGTCACAGGCTTTGTCCTAGTTCAGGAAACAGAGGCTCAATCCAAAATGAAACTGATACAAACCTAATACTTATAAGTTTTTTTTTTTTTTTGTTTCCTTTTTTGTAATTGTATAAGGCTGTAATACTTACTGTATTAGGTTTCAAGTAAATAAAGATAAAAAAAAAAAAAAAAAAAAAAAAAAAAAAAAGAGATAAATCTTAAATCTTAAAAACTTGTTAGAAATAAAGTGCATAATCGTAAAATCAGTGTGATATTCTGTATGCAGTCGCTGGCATTAGCGGCAGCTGTGTAAATGCACACCAAGGTAAACTGTCGGTGCAAGAACGTTCCCAGTAATCTTTTATTGGTGGAAATTCCGTGTATTAGTGGGAGTGTTACATCACTCTCTGTTTGTCATGTTTACGGTTAAACATCAAAATCTAAAAATTAATAATTTCGGGTGTCTGGCTTGTCTTCTTCTTCTTTCTCTTTGCCTTATTCCCATTATTTGGGGTCGGCTCTCCTCATTCTCATGCGCCAGGACCGTATGTCCTGAGTCGTCTTTGGGGTAAGTTGGGCTCGGGTGTCTGGCTTGTATTTTTTTTTTTTTTATGATATACATATAGGAGCCAAACTAGCAGACGGTTTGCCCGATGGTAAGCAATTACCATTTCAAGTGGCAACACCAGAGGGGTTGCAAGAACGTTAACCGTGACGCCTTTAATATGTGAGTATATATGTCCTTACCTAAGTCTTAAAATTGTTTGTGTACGCAACGGTTGCGTACGCATTACGAGTATTACGACATCGAAATGCATCTAGCGATTATCCCGGTGAGTCAGCGATATATTATCAACACAGCATCGCCCACATATGCTATATTCATAATATTATACTACATAGATATTCACTGCCGATAAACATTTAATTCCGCTATATCTTCATTGTACCGACTATTTAAATCTAAGTACATTTGAATATGACATCAGCTGCTGCTGTCGGGATACGTAAACTTAAATTTACATTCCACACAACATTGTACCCTTTACTGATATTAGGTAGGTAATGTTATTAACTTTTGCCTACTTTACGACGGTTTTCACGACGACTACTCAATAGATGACATCATGCACAATGCACATACTCTTAAGTTGTAAAATATATTTTTGTAAAGTATGTATCGTGTTTTGTACTCTGGATTTTGTATTACCTACGTAAAGTACTTACGGAACATGGTAAGGGCCTAAAATTTTGAAAAAAAAATACAGTCATAGTTCATTAGGTACTCATATATTAATAAGAAAACCTATAAAAAAAAGTCAAGCGTGATTCGATATTAACGAAAAAAACATGTAGGTAGGTTAATTACCTAACCCTTTGCATCTCGGTGCGCCAATCCCACTCGCACTCGATCGGTTTTTACTCATGAGTTGAGTTCTTTGTCTAGACTTAAACCTGACTCAAAAGGATTCCAGTCCAATGTGTTAATTTGGAAGGTTCTACAATTCTACATCTAAATAAAGTATGTTCGTGTAATAAAACTAAACCTAAACTAAGCAATGAAAAGTATGTGAAGAAATCACATGACAAAAATTGTTGTGATAAAATTGAGTTTCTCATGGAAATATTCTACAGAACAGATAATAGAATTTCAATTTCGGCATATTATCGAGGCTAAAAAACTGAGCCAAGTCGTAAAGGTAAGCGAGACGGAGAGAGATGGAGAGCGAGAGAATTTCACTATCAATACTTATTTCAAATTCAAGGGGACACTATCGATTGGTTGGTCGGAACATGGCTTCGATAAGGATAATACATTTACAGGACTAGTTAAAATACATACACAAATTCAAACGATCCCCTAGTGCAGGAGATCAATGTCTCAACTCACATTAATCATTCGCACCCTCGCCGATTCTATTATTAGTAACTAATGATTTGCAATAATTTAATAAATTGGTTACGCCATTTTGTAAATTTTTGTTTAGATATTCAACAACGCGTCAAAACATTACATTAGTTCGATAATGCACACTTACTGCATCGTCTGCATCCCTCAATTACTGTGTGCACATTTGTTGTATTTACCTGAAAACAAAATGGAAAATAAGCATTTAGAAAACATTCAAATAGTATATATTAGTTAAAATAGATTTAAATAAAAAAAGACAATATACGTCTATATTATATATTAGTAAAAATAGGTTTACCTAAATAAAAAAAGCGGCCAAGTGCGAGTCGGACTCGCCCATGAAGGGTTCCGTATTTAGGCGATTTATGACGTATAAAAAAAAACTACTTACTAGATCTCGTTCAAATATTAAATAACATACATTGAAGTAACAATATTAAAAATAAAAATAAATAAATGACTATGACAAACCAATTTTCGGTGGAAGTTTACATGGTAATGTACATCATATATTTTTTTTAGTTTTATCATTCTCTTATTTTAGAAGTTACAGGGGGGGGACACACATTTTACCACTTTGGAAGTGTCTCTCGCGCAAACTATTCAGTTTAGAAAAAAATGATATTAGAAACCTCAATATCATTTTTGAAGACCTATCCATAGATCCACGTATGGGTTTGATGAAAAAAAAATTTTAGAGTTTCAGTTCGAAGTATGGGGAACCCCAAAAATTTATTGTTTTTTTTCTATTTTTCTGTGAAAATCTTAATGCGGTTCACAGAATACATCTACTTACCAAGTTTCAACAGTATAGTTCTTATAGTTTCGGAGAAAAGTGGCTGTGACATACGGACGGACAGACAGACGGACAGACAGACAGACATGACGAATCTATAAGGGTTCCGTTTTTTGCCATTTGGCTACGGAACCCTAAAAAGACTATAGACGATTGGTTTTCATGCAACATTGTGAACTCTGTAAGCTGGTCGCATTTTTAGTAAGTAAATAGAGTAACAAAAAGTAGACAAATGCATTTTGTTTAATACAAAAAACAATTAGGTATATGTTAAATCTGCGTGCAGTACAAGCAAGCAACAGCAAGCAAGCAACAAGCAAGTAGGTACATATATGTAAAGTAAGAGCTACATGTTATAGTCATTTATTTAAACGAGTATTAATACCACCGATCGAGAACATCTAACAGTAACCAGTGCTGTGGCTTATACATAAAAAATAATTCCCGTGTAGCAATAAAAAGCGAAACAAAAACGATATAATCATATATTCGGCAACGAGATGGATCGAATTCGAGTTATCGTTACAAGATGAATGGTGAATGTTCTGTGAAATAAAAAATGTGCTTTTTTACTACAAAGAAAGAAAGAAAACAAGATTAATTTCGTGATACTAATCAAACCATTATACATATAAATATGCACATGAAACACTTAACACACACATAATATAAGATTTCACAAAATAATCCTACTAATGCTATAGGTACGTTTCAGCAATACATCGTTAGTTTGAAATGAAATTTGTCGTCAAATTAAACTTAATACAACAAATCGCAATGACGATAACTACTTCTTTTACAAACAATATTTGATGTATGACAAGACGTCTTCAGATCTAAATTATCAACAAGAATACGAGTATAGAAGGGTAAAATAAATGACCGGTTAATCCTAGTTCAAGGCCGATTTTTGATTGATGATAGATAATTTCTTACACAACAAAAACGCTTCATTAGTGAAACTAGATTTACTAGATCGATTACTGACAAATCCAATACCGCAGCACACCTGAGAAAAACACCTTATTAATAACAGTTTTTGTCTCTTATTGTTCCCGGTCGTTGACCTCGTGATCATGGTGAAAAACTTTAAACTGGCAATATAGATTACGTCATGGGCAATGGTCATTTGCTCGATGAGATAGCATGATACGTTTTTGTAGTCTATTCGGTCTTGCTATCGACCGTCCTTGTACGTGCTAAATCTTTGAGTTTTTTTATGCTTCATAGAATATCTTCACGCTGCCGTGAGTAGTTAGTTACTTCGCGTTTGAAGTGTTCCGCGAGAGAAGAGGAAAATATTCAAATTGATTGTGGGCAAAAAAAATAAATTCTAAATCGATACAGGTGCTGATCTCAATCAATTAAATTAAAAATTTGCCAGCCTCTTAAAAAAACCACATCAATTTTAATCTTATACATACACACTTTTGTATTCATTGAAATTGTTATAATATATCTTTGTTTGTACTTATATGTATATACTATCTTAGGAGACAATAGACATCCAGTTCTTAAGAGTCCATATATGTACTTGACATACTGTGCCGCAAAATATTTGCTCGGCTACTTAGCAACGACAAAACGACATATCGGGTTACAAGAAAACTCAGCTCCGTTCGATAACACTTCACTGCCCCGGTGTCGCCTTACCGATAAACTAAAATTTTGCGTAAACTGGTCTCATCGGGCTTTCACCATGCCCTTTTCATATGATATTTATTGTCGTTTACTGTGGTAAGCACATTATGGGGCTTCCGGATTAAATGGATGGACGTTGGAGCGTGGAGCGTCATCAATAATTTAAATAAGAGCCGACAGTGGCAGTCTCATGCCGGTTCCCGTGGTAACGAGTAGTACAGTACAATAGCCTTGTTAAATGGGATGCATGTCTTTGTAGTCGACGTAAATTAAGCTAAAAAGTCAAGCTATGAACCAAATATGGTCACTTTATTTAGATTTATTCGAGGAAATCTGGGTTAGTTAGTAAGTACTTTCATACCAATTTCAATTTCAGTACCAGCAGATTATGATATGCGTAGTTGAGTTCAAATGTAGTTGCAGTCCTTACATATACGTAAAGTCTTCTCTGCGGCTACTATTTAATATTTACCACTCAAATAAATATTGAATAAGACCAGGCACGTTATGTCTGCCTAAATTCCCTTGTCACTTCACAGGGAACGTGCATTTACATTTTAGCAGGGCACGCAGAGGTCAAATACTCTACTAGGAATTTTATAATATGACGGATTATTTCATTTCATTTCATTTCATTTATTCATGCTAAACAACATACACAAATATAAGTACACGTCATATTATGAAACCCGGATGAGGCATAGCAGATAAGATAACTTATTTTCTAGAACTTAAATGCTAAATTATCCTAATTACAATAAATAATAAATAACAATATGTACTAAACTTATGCACACTAAACATCTTTGTCACCAAAATACTCTCCTATATGGTAGTAACATTTGTCAACTAAATTCTTTTTTAATTGTTTAAAAAATAGTATATTGTTCTTTTCTATTATCTGTGATCAAGATGAAATGATGTTTAGCATGGAACGCAATTTTAATCTTATACATACACACTTTTGTATTCATTGAAATTGTTATAATATATCTTTGTTTGTACTTATATGTATATACTATCTTAGGAGACAATAGACATCCAGTTCTTAAGAGTCCATATATGTACTTGACATACTGTGCCGCAAAATATTTGCTCGGCTACTTAGCAACGACAAAACGACATATCGGGTTACAAGAAAACTCAGCTCCGTTCGATAACACTTCACTGCCCCGGTGTCGCCTTACCGATAAACTAAAATTTTGCGTAAACTGGTCTCATCGGGCTTTCACCATGCCCTTTTCATATGATATTTATTGTCGTTTACTGTGGTAAGCACATTATGGGGCTTCCGGATTAAATGGATGGACGTTGGAGCGTGGAGCGTCATCAATAATTTAAATAAGAGCCGACAGTGGCAGTCTCATGCCGGTTCCCGTGGTAACGAGTAGTACAGTACAATAGCCTTGTTAAATGGGATGCATGTCTTTGTAGTCGACGTAAATTAAGCTAAAAAGTCAAGCTATGAACCAAATATGGTCACTTTATTTAGATTTATTCGAGGAAATCTGGGTTAGTTAGTAAGTACTTTCATACCAATTTCAATTTCAGTACCAGCAGATTATGATATGCGTAGTTGAGTTCAAATGTAGTTGCAGTCCTTACATATACGTAAAGTCTTCTCTGCGGCTACTATTTAATATTTACCACTCAAATAAATATTGAATAAGACCAGGCACGTTATGTCTGCCTAAATTCCCTTGTCACTTCACAGGGAACGTGCATTTACATTTTAGCAGGGCACGCAGAGGTCAAATACTCTACTAGGAATTTTATAATATGACGGATTATTTCATTTCATTTATTCATGCTAAACAACATACACAAATATAAGTACACGTCATATTATGAAACCCGGATGAGGCATAGCAGATAAGATAACTTATTTTCTAGAACTTAAATGCTAAATTATCCTAATTACAATAAATAATAAATAACAATATGTACTAAACTTATGCACACTAAACATCTTTGTCACCAAAATACTCTCCTATATGGTAGTAACATTTGTCAACTAAATTCTTTTTTAATTGTTTAAAAAATAGTATATTGTTCTTTTCTATTATCTGTGATCAAGATGAAATGATGTTTAGCATGGAACGTCATCAATCATTTAAGAAGACTAAATTACAAATTACAATATACCTCTTTGATAAATGGAAGCATACACGTTTTTCAATTTCCGGCTTATTGAACACGTGTAGTCTACACCTTCTGACCAAAAAATATTTTCATTTTACAGTTGAAAGGTATAATATAATTTATAGCGAAATAGTCCCGTTACTCATAAGTGTACGCCAGTAAGATCATTATTTCAATCTATTTAATTTTCAAGAATGATAACAAACTCAGCCATGTAGCAGAGTGTAGGGACAGTCAAGTGTAAAAATATGGGTGTATTCATCATACTCAAAAATATGTCCCATATCTCTTATGTCAGCGAATCAAGACCAATTGGAAATATTTATGAGTAAGTTGTATGCAGTTATGCACCCATATTTTTACACTTGACTGTAACAAAATTAATAATCATTATTTAGGCAAACTGTTACATTAGGCCTCAGGTTGGTGCAACTGGGCTAGGCATGTAAATATTATAATAACCTCCAAAAAACTTTCTTCTGTTCTTTAACAACCCGTACTATGACGACTTGAGAAGATAATACGAGTTCTTTTGTAGTGTCATGTGTAGATGACACTACAAAAGAACGCTGTCAACTAAACGTGTAGGCAGAATGGCAGAAAATTGGCTTCTACTTTACGCAACGCTAATGTTGATCGCAGAACAAAGCCCTTCCTACCACTTAGTAAATCTAATACGTTTAACGTCATGACATAAAGATTTCAATCACTTCTTCATCTTTTATATTAAGTCAGTGGTTGAAAGGTATAATATAATTTATAGCGAAATAGTCCCGTTACTCATAAGTGTACGCCAGTAAGATCATTATTTCAATCTATTTAATTTTCAAGAATGATAACAAACTCAGCCATGTAGCAGAGTGTAGGGACAGTCAAGTGTAAAAATATGGGTGTATTCATCATACTCAAAAATATGTCCCATATCTCTTATGTCAGCGAATCAAGACCAATTGGAAATATTTATGAGTAAGTTGTATGCAGTTATGCACCCATATTTTTACACTTGACTGTAACAAAATTAATAATCATTATTTAGGCAAACTGTTACATTAGGCCTCAGGTTGGTGCAACTGGGCTAGGCATGTAAATATTATAATAACCTCCAAAAAACTTTCTTCTGTTCTTTAACAACCCGTACTATGACGACTTGAGAAGATAATACGAGTTCTTTTGTAGTGTCATGTGTAGATGACACTACAAAAGAACGCTGTCAACTAAACGTGTAGGCAGAATGGCAGAAAATTGGCTTCTACTTTACGCAACGCTAATGTTGATCGCAGAACAAAGCCCTTCCTACCACTTAGTAAATCTAATACGTTTAACGTCATGACATAAAGATTTCAATCACCAATTAAGATGATGGACACCCGTCAGGCCCGCCCACACTGTATTGTATGTACGCAACGTATCGCCAAAATGTGGAAAGCGTTGTGTAACCACATAATTGGCTCATGTGTAATGCTTGCTTTTAAGTACATTTAGGGCAGATTACATACATTTAGTTAGAAATTTTGTTATCTAGTGGGGCGGGGGCTGCCCCCCTGGGCGACATTCATGGCTGTGTGTTAAGTAACCCTAAGTTAAAAATAGGCACAAAAATACACGTTCGTTTCAGTAAATTATCTAGTTTGTGTGTAGTAAATGAACTATCCGCAATATGTTAAGATCAGGAACATCAAAGCAATTCATTGAGTGTTATTATGACGGAGAGAGACAGATTTAAGGCGCCCAAAATATAAGAGTTGCCGTTGCCAATGATATGAAGCATATATTATACTTTTTGTGGTTTCGACGTTGTCAATAATCTCCACTTTCTAGACAATAATGACATCATCCACCAACTAATTACATGTTTCCTACATACTTATTCATTGTCACATTTCTTCTGCGAGAGTAAAATAACTTCCACCATTATAGTTACGTCGACGTAACTAGCGTTGTGTTAGATTTCGTAATATTTGTTATGAATAGGTAAACACGCCATTTAAAACTTTACATATTTCATGTTTTTATGTAAATTTTAAGCCTGCTTCAAATAACAATCAAGCACACTTCTGAATCAGTGTATCTACTCATAGAAGATAATCAGTGACATTTAAAATGCGACAAGCGTGCTCCGAACTAATCACAGAACTGACAGCGTCCTCACTTGTAGAAAGCTCGTTTCTTTTCAATTTGTATTAAATACACAACTACTGTAACCAATCCGTAATTAAACTTTGAATGTTATCTCTTCATCAAATAATGTCTTCGTCGCTTAACGTCAGGTGAGAATCAAATGGTCGCCCATTTGTAACAAGTAACCGGCTAGTCGAAATTAATTCCCACAAAAAGGTAGCCACGGCGTGCGTCGTCGCAGGTCGTCGCGCTAATCCATCACCCAAAGCGATATTCATTACAAGTGTTGCCGGTGCACGGCGCGGCCGCGGCCCGTGGTCAGCGATCCAGAGGGCCTACCGCGAACCACGTTCGACGTGTTGCCTCTTTGTCGCACTTGTAAATTCGTACGTAAGTGTGACAGGGAGGCAACACGTCGAACGTGGTTCGCGGTAGGCCCTCTGGCTGCCGAGGTGGTCTTTACATCAATTTCACACTCGCTATACCGCGGCTACCTACCTTGAGGTTTAGACATAGATTAACATTGTGTTTAGGAACAGATTGGTTTTGGTTATGATTACTAGCTAATTCATGCTTAATGCCGATAGGATATCTTACAGGTTCAGTTAAAACATCATTATTAAATCAAGGCCTCAAGGGTGGTGAATGACCGAGGGTAAGATAGTACAAAGCCCGTAAATTCGGAGTGCTAAAAATCGCACGCGTTATCAATAAGATAAGATTAATGCTACACACTACATTTATTGACCTACAAGAAAATATATTGAGAATACAGAAACTAAATAAACCATAATAAAGCAAATTTTAATCCAATGATTATAACTTTCACTATAACCTATTGTAACAAATATGTTAATTGTGATTACATTGTTGTCATACCAATCAGCTATATGTTAAAAACCACACATTAACCAACGATCATGTCATGTCAAATTAAACGCCTTACATCTTACATCACATATGCACTACACAATTAGGCATAATCGGTATAATTATCTGCTTACTCTACTCTATATGACTTTCTCCGAGCTGTCAAAATTGGTCTTACGCTAGTCTGAACGTGTGTTTTGGTGTAATTTGGATTTACTGGTGTGTGTGTAATTTGTGCATGAGTGTGTTACATAAGTAAGACGGCGCTAATGCGGGGCGACGTTCATTTGTTTATTCAGCGCGCATTATAAACGATGAAGATGGTCAAGATGGGTATATTAACATTTTCAGAATTTTAGTTTATCATTACTAGCGCATAAACTCTACATCTATTATCTACATCTAAATAATAATAGGTTTTTGGCAAAAATTTCATTTTTGGTACAAGCTTTTATCGCTGACTGTACTTTTCTTACGACAGACAATACTCATCGAGACAATTCTAAAAACCCCTAACTCAATTAGGTTGCGTTGTTTCATCACAGAGTTCCTATGGCCACCTCCTGTCTCCATCATCAGATCAGCTCAATGGTACCATAATATTGCATTGTCACCTGACTTACATGTGTATGCAAAATTTCAGCTCAATCGGAAACCGGGAAGTGGATCAAATTTAACCTGCAAGATTCCATTACATAGTTACATACAGGTCGACCTAATAAAAGCGTGTTAATAAAACGGCCAAGTGCGTGTCGGACCACGCATAAGGGACACATTATTTTCCACTAACTTAGTGATTATTTGAAAAAAATGTTTGGTTACCTAATAGTAAGCTCCTTTGAAAAGATGGAATAGCAGCATTGTCATTACGAATTCATTTAGCCTATTTAGCTAACAGTCACGATTAAGTCATTATTGACAATACCCAAAGTAAATAATTACACTGACAAAACTAAAAAAACTACGGGTAACGCAAGCAAGAATCCATCATAACAGTTTCAGAAATAAGGTTAAAATACATAAAACAAAACGCAACGAGAATATCGATTATATCTAAGAATCGATTGCACATAAACAAGCGAAAATGCGCTCTGTAGACAAGAAAACAAAAGCGTTTAAAAGAGCTAAATATAAGGTGGTTGACTGTAGGTGCATCCGGAGATTTATGCAGGTGCTAAACCCACCTTGCGCAACCAGAGTAGACCGTGTAAAAATAACAAAACTCACGCTCCGCATCAAGCAGCTGCAGTTTTGGACCCTCTCTTAATGGCTGGAATACGGAAAAAATCAAACACTAACGGCTTTAAAAACAACTATGTACTTACCTACAGTCATTAAAACGGGTACACTAATACACTGGTACATTTGGAATGGTTATGTGTAGGTCTGAAGGAAGCACTGCATGGCGACTATGAAAGTCAACATAATTATGTCAAATAGTACGAAAACTGAGGACTATGAAAGTTTACTTTTTATTCTATTGAAATAAAAACTGAAAAAATCATTCATGTGCAAGTTACACTTTATAGGTCAGATTTATGGAAATCTCATTAAATCGATATTACACAACCCATATCAATTAGTCTCGGATAACTTTTATTAAGGGCAATAACCTGATATCAGTATCAGTACCCAAGTTATGAAACCATAATCCGATAAACGTTAAAAAGTACGGTAATACAGGCGAAACTACTTAACTTGTTCAACTTTATCTTTATCACTTTTTATTTTTGATAAATGATTTTCTTTGATGCAGTTCAGTTAGTAATAAAGCAGTAGTAATAATATCACGATAAAATTGTATTATGACTATAATATAATAATACAATTTTATTGACTAAATTATTAAAGTATAAATGTGCAAAATGTAACAATAAGAGGGTCGCAGCAGTGACCTCCAGCATACACAATGCGCCTGTAAAGTGCGCACGCGCTTATTGTACCAGCTACGCCGAACCTTGACTAACGTACCATGTGATTTACGACCGTAAACTGTAATAATTGCCTATTGTACCTTTCACTTAAATAGGTTATCCTGGATTAAAGCTGGTCGCAGGGACGCTTTTGAAAAGGGGCGAGATCGGACATTTATGTATTTGAGATATTGGCGGTCGCATACGGTCTCTTAGTTAATTAAGAGGTTGAGCAAACCAAATGGAAGAGTGTGAGGGAAATCAGAAACTACATATAAGATAAAGATAAGTTTGATGTTACGAACTACAAGGTCGATAACAATAAAATAAGAGAAAATTTGTAAATCATTATTGCTGACGACGCTATCACAAGAATACTCATTTAGTTACCTCCCTATATAATGTGATGAAATCTATTTACAAATGTTACCTATTGAAGTAGTTGTAGGTATGTATTTTTATATAGAACAGGTATTCAATCATCAACAATTACCTCACCATTCCTTAGAACACGATAAAAGGATTTGAATTTTTAGACAATGCTTCTCCGTGTCGGTCTGTCTTATTAAAATGTCAGGTTTACCACCGTTTCTAGAAACCAGGAACCTATGAAAGCTTAAATCTCTAAACCACAACTGTGTTTAAAACCAGAATGCATAAATCACTCAACGATTTACAAACAGAGATTTGAGAAAGCCCCTTTCAAATGTTTGACTCTGATGATATCAATCTAAACCTCGGAACAATGAGATATCGAGATAATTTTTCCGCTTTCAGTTGTACATTATATTTGTCACCCACAAATGATTTAATGTCTGTCATGGGATCCCACGCGAGACATACAATCTACAATTTTGTGATGAAATTACAAACAATGATTTACTTTCTAACATTTATAATATGAGTCCGAAATGAAAAGGGCTTTTAAATTTAAAGCGATTAGCGTCACGCCAACTTACACTGTATTAAAATAAAGGCAGTAGTATAGTATCATAATAAAACATGGTATTTGACACTGTGAAAATTGAAACTCTATTATCTCTAACACTATTGCTGACACAGAAGTACGCGATGGACGGACAGTGGAGGGTTAGTATTAGTACCTAATAGGATACCAAACCCTAAAAAAGCGGCCAAGTGCGAGTCGGACTCGCCCATGAAGGGTTCCGTATTTAGGCGATTTATGACGTATTAAAAAAAAACTACTTACTAGATCTCGTTCAAACCAATTTTCGGTGGAAGTTTACACGGTAATGTACATCATATATTTTTTTTAGTTTTATCATTCTGTTATTTTAGAAGTTACAGGGGGGGGGACACACATTTTACCACTTTGGAAGTGTCTCTCGCGCAAACTATTCAGTTTAGAAAAAAATGATATTAGAAACCTCAATATCATTTTTGAAGACCTATCCCTATGGATAGGTCTTCATAATCATCTTCAGTATCTATATACCCCACACGTATAGGTTTGATGAAAAAAAAAATTGAGTTTCAGTTCTAAGTATAGGGAACCCCAAAAATTTATTGTTTTTTTTCTATTTTTGTGTGAAAATCTTAATGCGGTTCACAGAATACATCTACTTACCAAGTTTCAACAGTATAGTTCTTATAGTTTCGGAGAAAAGTGACTGTGACATACACGGACAGACGGACAGACAGACAGACAGACAGACAGGTTCCGTTTTTTGCCATTTGGCTACGGAACCCTAAAAATCACGTTTCAGTACAAAACTATGAAGGCTGTTAGGAACTATCAATATAATGTGGTTTCTATACAACATAGCTTGTGATCGAGAAAGCCCATTTCCCAATAGCATAATTTATCAACGCCACAAGACATAAAGAATCTCACGTAATATTGCATATTGCTGATGCATTTGCCCATAGCGCCGACGTGTGAAAGTCCTAGAGGCGTGGCGGGCCACCATGATGTGGCGTTTCCCGGGCGGATATCTCGGGCCTTACTTGCATTGTGCCATGGCGTTACTTGCATTATGGAAAATCACGGAATCACCAACACCTGAACGTTATGTAACATAGTAGTATCCTTTTCTGCTTTGTTTTTTGTATTTGCCGTATTTAAACGCAATATTATAACATCGTTGCAACCTTTCCAAATTTTCTGAGAGCTTACAATGTGTTAACGATATTTCAATAATCTCTCTCTCTAGTGTTGCTTATTCCTTTTGCTTCTTTTCCAAATTACTATTTGCAAGCAAAACGACGACGTCTTCAAGCAATTAACACGTTTAGGGTCATGATTTCTACTTACTCTTAACATTTCTTCTTCCAAATTGATTGTTGTCACTTTCACCATATATGAAATTTATTCTGTCAACTTTGTTTACATTAGGAATAGACGATTTCTGCTTTGCTAGTTTTATCTTAGTTGTATGCACAATGTGGCGCCAGGTAACGGACCTCTAACTCCAGTAATTATCATCTGTTGCGGTGATATTGACGGACACGTATAATATACGTCGTACATATTTGAATTCCTATTGGGAAAAGTCGTTACAAATCTTGGATTTAGATCATATCTTATGTAATTAATGTAATCGAAGCTGGTTTCAGAAAACAGATATATGATACGTACCTATAGATCACACCAGGAATGGTATATCTTACAGACTCATAAAAATGAATAATGCAATTCCTCTCACGGAAGTCCTTCGGCCATTCAAACGAAAGCGAGTTTCTCTTCAAGGTGCAACGTACAATATTTCGGTAAAGGTTATAAAGCTGCGGTACTGCTGGCTTGCGTAATGCGTAACACTGAACTTACATGAACATTAAAATTAAGGCAATTATGTTAAGTTGCTGTCAAATTTGAGAAAATTATTGTCATTTGCTATCGTAATTTTGCTTCAGTGCTCATACTAGGTACGTGAGTTTAAAATGTTGTTATTTACACGTATTGTTGACATTACAAAGATTTTCTCTCTTTTTTATCCTCCTGAAAATACTATCGGGATCTTTGGTCGCAGACGGGAAACTTAACGAAAAAGTGTTTTACAGTACATATGGGGCTACTTTTCCGCACTAGTGCGTAAAATAGCACTTTTCGTGGGCATGTCGAAACTTTAAAGTGCCATATGTACTGTAAAACGTTGTTCGATACACGTGCGAATCGCTCCCGACCCGTGGTCCAACCGCTATGTCCAACTGGTTGTGCCACGGGTAAGTACAATTATCCATAGTCCAACCGATTGTACCACGAGGAAGCAAGTTTACCCGTGGTCTAATCGGTTGGACTACGGGACACTAAGTTTATCGGTAGTCCAACACTAAAAAAAATTTTTACCCGTCGTCCAACTGTTGCACCACGGAAACGCACGTTTACCCATGGACCAACTCACATAAAGGCAAAAAGGTTATCTTAGTCAATTAATTGATTGCAACCTTGTTTCGATGACGATTAGAAATTGACACCAGTGTTGTTGTCAAACAAGCTTGCATTTGTTTGTTTGCTGAGGTTTGCTGTGATTATACGGGTAAGAAATGGCAGAAAATGGAGATTATAGAATAATTCAGAGAAAAGGCGGATGTGTTCTATTATTTTGCGGACGGCAGTTCTACAGAGTTAAATCTTTAAAAGAAAAGTCTCGCGGATCATATTGGCGGTGTTCCTTATATAAAAAAGAAAAATGTACGGGATCCGTTACCATTAAGGTATGTTGGTGCTTATGTTATATATACAGTCAGCAGCAGAAGTTGCTAAGCGGGCCAGGTGTTCAAAATTATCTTGACGCGACTTTATTGTTAAGAGAATAAGAGCGCGTCAAGGTAATTTTGAACACCTCGCCAGCTTAGCAACTTCTGCTGCTGACTTTACCTAATTCGCCTTTTTACCTATGTACCTCCAAGGTGTAACGTGTGTCCTACGCATTTAAAAGAGGGAAATTGGAAGGAGTTGTCTGCAGCTTCGCATAATATTAGTCAGTTTAACGAAGAGTATGCTGCGGACATTGTTCGCATTTTTAAGGCAGTAATACACCCGATAAACTTTTCGGTACAGAATGTCATATGCCAACTTAACAATTGTTAATTACTGGTAAATAAATAGTTATTTGTTTTACAAGGGGGCAAAGTTGTTGTTTAACCGCTCGTGCTAATATTGATAAACGAGCAAGCGAAATATTTAAAAATTGAACCACGAGCGTAGCGAGTGGTTAGAAAAATGGAATCTTGAACGTTGCTAGGGTTTCAAAGCACGAGGGTTAAACAAAATTTACCTCCGAGTGAAACCCAAAATTTTTCACCACAGCAACCCGAAGAATATATTAACTGTAAAATATCAAACAAAATCAAACCAAATCAAATCCAAATGAATGTTATTAAATATTTATCATTCAAAATCATCATTCAGAACTCATTTCTACCAGCAAATATAAGAAAACAATTCAATATTTACATTTGATTACTTTTGCCTCATAAAATTCAACTTTGCTATCAGTTTTTGAACAATCAAGAGAGCCTTTATCAGTTGGTGTGGTGAAAATAACTTAATTACATCGTTCGTACTTTTCTTACCTAAACCTATAAATGAATTTATCCTATTTATGTAAAATTTTTGCTACAGGACACGCAAATAATTCAAGGAAAAGAGCACTCTTGTCAACCTAATTACGAAAAAAATGAAGTAGCCGAAACTCTTATGGATTTGAAAAACGAAGCATCAAGCACAGATATCCCGATGCCACAACTTTACAAAAAACACGAGGCAAAATTAATAGATAAAGGTTTTCATTTGATAGATAGCATACCAAATTTTGACAACATTAAACACTCTTTATATAACGCAAGGCATAAATCAATGGGAGTAACAAAATCTGTTTACTCAGCTGCACAAGAGGTGGTCGTTCCGGAGCAGTATGTTGATTTCATTCTGGGTGATTATTGTGATAGCGATAAAAGAATAATTATATTTTGCACCCCAGACGCAAAAAATATGGTTCAAAATATTGATGAATATTTCGGAGATGGAACTTTTAAAAGTTGCCCGCATCCATTCGTACAATTATTTATCTTGCACGGAGACATTGGGAGTGACAACGGAACTACAAATGTTGTTCCTTTAATTTATGCGTTACTGACTAATAAAAAGAAAAGCACGTATTTGACAATGATTAATATCATCAAGTCAGCAATCCCAACATGGCAGCTTAGGAAATATCATTGCGACTATGAAGCCGCAGCTATCAACGCATTTTTAGAAGGTTTCCCGAACGTTGATATAAAGGGCTGCTATATGCATTTTTCCAAAAATATATGGAAAACCGCTAAGCAATTAAGACATAACAAGTCCAAACCTGAAAAAAGAATAATAGGAATGTGTGCCGTACTGCCGCTACTTCCAGCCGAAAACATTACTGAGGCCTGGAAATACATAAAAAGTGAGCTAGTTGCTTTAAAATTTTTGAAAATGAAGAAGTTCGTAAGATATATGAATCGCGTTTGGTTAAACAAAAGAATAAAAAAGTTTATAACCGTTTTTGGAGAACGCCATAGAACGAATAATGTGGCCGAATCTTTTAATGGCAGCTTAAACAAGTTGGTTAACAAAAACAATGTTAATTTGATGAGGCTGTTAAATGCTCTACGTACAATGGGCAATTTATCAAAGGGACCCCCGCGGAAGAAGCGAATTGGTGTAAAAAGACGGTTACAGTATATAATGACTGACGATTACATAAGACATGTACAATTACAGATAATAAAGGGTCATATTACTGTTGGCAACGCTCTTGACAAATTAAGATGAAGCAGATGTTAAACACAAAAGAAGTTTACTTTTTTGCAGAGGTGCAATTTAATTTTCTTTATTCAAATACAATAAATTGTTCTGACTGCGGACTGAAGGACTTACTAATAATACATAATACTTTACTTATACTTTGTGCACTCGTATTTGCATTATTTGACACATGTCACTCACAACAGCAATACAACTTAAAATGTCTTGCCTATCGAAATTACAAAGGAAGACAATTGCACTGCGAACGTTTACTTTCTACGTCTCTTTTTTTAAATTTAGGGTTGGCCGGACACCACCGTTATAAATCGGTAGTCGTCTAAGTAAATCGATATAAATTTTTCATTTTAGGTCGCAACAATTCAATTCAATTCAATGTTTTATTCATAAAATATACATTTTACACGTCAAATTTTTAAACATTATTAAATCTATTAAGCTTCGAAATAAATTAAAAGTGGAAAATTCACTGTCTTGGGTGGGACTTGAACCCACGACCAATGGATCACTAGCAGTGTTGGCATCAATCGGAACTAAATCAATCCGGGTTGATCAATCGAATTGACGCGTCAATCCGAATTGATCAATTCGAATTGATTCAATTCTGATTGACGCGTCAATCAGATTAAATCAATTGGAATTAATGCATCAATCCTCAATTCGGATTAAATCAATTCTCAATCTAGATTGACCATTGATCGTTGGCACTTTAAAACGATATCTGAGATTTCCAAAGGTTCCGTAACATGTTTCCGACGGCAATACAGACGGAGTTTCCTTTTTTTTTGGACATTGATGGGACATTTCTTAAAATTATCTATTGCGTTTAAAATCGATATCTGAGGTGCCCAAAGGTTTCGAAACATGTTTCTGACGGTAATACCGAGAAATGACCTTTTTTGGGACATTTTAGGACGTTTCTAGAAATTAACCGATTGACAAGGGTTGAAGACCGAATGTCTTATCTCTACTGGACTCAAACTGGACACCACTAGAACAATAAAATGATTAGAATCATGCTATCTCTTTCGCACTCGTACGTTCTTAGAACGCATCTTGTTATCAGTAGGGTGGCGTAATGCAGGTAGTAAAGTAAGTAGAGTCAGACCGAGAAAAGTCTGCAGCGATTTTGATAGCCCACGCAGTGCAAGTGTAATTTTAAACGTCAATCTTCTATGAATTTATGACGTGTAAATAACACTTGCACTGCGTGGGCTATCAAAATCGCTGCAGACTTTTCTTGGTCTAACTCTACGCGGCTAAAGTGTAGAATCTAAATATTGCCGTTGAAACCATGTTTTGCACCTCAGATATCGATTTTGAATGCCATCAGTCACTTTCAAAGAATGTCACTAAAATGTCCCAAAATAGGACACCTTTCAATATTGCAGTTGAAAAGATGTTTAGAATCCTCTGGTTACCTCAGATATCGATTTAAAACGCAATCGGGTAATTTCTAGAAATGTCCCAAAAAAGGTCATCTCAATATTTCCCTCGGAAACAAGTTTCGAAACCATTGGGCAACCCCAGATATCGATTTTGAACGCTATCGGTTAATTTCAAGGAAAGTCCCGAAAATGTTCCAAAAAGGACATCCTTCATATTGCCGTCGGAAACATGTTTCGGAACCTTTGGTAAACTCAGACACCGCTTTTGAATGCATTTGGTCAGTTTTTGAAAAATGGCCTAAATAAAAAGGACATTAGGTAGGTAAGATACATACAAAGTAATCGTCAATACGAATTGATGATTGAGGATTGAGGATTGACCGATCAATTCGAATTAACGATTAGTAATCTTCAATCTTCAATCAGTAGATTTAGAATTAGTTTCGTCAATCGTCAATCGTCAATTCTAATTGATCAGTCAATCCTCAGTCATCAATCGTCAATTCGAATTGATTTTTTACCAACAGTGATCACTAGTACAGTGCTCTGCCATCTGAGCAGCTCATCTGGTAGCTCAGATGGCAAAGCACTGTACTAGTGATCCAGTGGTCGTGGGTTCAAGTCCCACCCAAGACAGTGAATTTTTCCACTTTTAATTTATTTCGAAGCTTAATAGCATCGTTCGCAGACGTTTCTGCTTAATACAAAATTAATTATTAAATCTAGGTAAATTTTGTTATAAATCATTCATATTACAATAGTTATTAGAGATTTATAACAAAGCATTATTAAATTTATTATATCTTCTTATTATTATTTATTAACCATATAATTGTAGCTTTATTTAAATCGGAAATAAAAATTCATTAAACGTCACAATTCGATACCTCAGTCTAGGTGTCCTCCAATCGTAATCGCTTTCTGTGACAATCGATTTGGGTTAGTTACATCTCTATATACGTCAGTCATAATGTGTCAAATAATGCAAATACGAATAATCCCACTATAGTTAATTATTAGGTAACAACTTTAGAATAATAAGGTTAAAAAGAATAAGATTTATTCTGTTGCGAGTAGCGAGAATATTTTGTTTATTAAAGTTATATTTTTAGGTTTGTATTTTGTATGTGTTTGTTTTTTGAATTCGCATACCTACAAATTCCAAAAAATGCTAAAGATCCAAAAAATGCAAGTCTTTATTTCAGATTTGTTAGATGTATTTTCCGATATTTTTTTTTTCTTGTATAATAAATTCCGATCGTCTTTTTTCCCTGTATAAAAATTTCCGCACGCCTTTTTTCCCTATAGATATATTTCCTGGTATATTTTTTTTCTTGTATATATAAATCTGAACGCCTTCTTTCCGTATAGACATATTTTCCGATAGATTTATTTTCTTATACACAAATATCTGAACGCCTTCTTTCCCTGTATTTTTGTTGTTTAACGAAAAATTTCATGGTCATTCATTTTACTAGGGGCAAAACTTCTTATTTGCTTGGACCCTGTTTGCAATCTTGTGTGGAATATTTTGTGTATCATGGTTAGTTATCTTTAAAGGAATTTTACCAATCAGTAATCAAATCAAACGAGTGAAACGTTGTACTTAGTTAGGCACTTGACAGAAGTACGCCTATTAATCCTCTATACAGTTTATACGTGTAGATAACTTTCTGTCTATTTAGTTTATTACATTGCGAATACATATTATATAATTTTCTATCAAGAATCATATCTATTTTAAAATTTCTGATCAGGAAAAAAGACAGCCGGGAATTTGTCCCCTAGTAAAATTAAGGACTATAAAATATTGCATTATGTTAAAAAAATACAGGGAAAGAAGGCGTTCAGATATTTGTGTATAAGAAAATAAATCTATCGGAAAATATGTCTATACGGAAAGAAGGCGTTCAGATTTATATATACCAGGAAATATATCTATAGGGAAAAAAGGCGTGCGGAAATTTTTATACAGGGAAAAAAGACGATCGGAATTTATTATACAAGAAAAAAAAATATCGGAAAATACATCTAACAAATCTGTGTGTCTGTGTGTCTGTCTGTGTCTGTGTACATCAACTGTGATCTACCTATTTAGTACCTAGTAGTAAAACACCTTATTGAACTGAATAATGTATAATAGTTAAAGGATTGTTTTTTTTTTACAAAATTTTACGCTTAGTAGTTTTGGAGATAAGTATTAGACCTCAGCAGAGCACTACCCGTCCCTCTCTAATTAATACCGCTACAAAAAGACGGGTTATCTATCTTTCGGGCGATATACTGTCGCGCCACTCCTCCTGTAGTCCTGTGCTAGGCCGGAAGGTTTTTTAGCCCATATCTCAAATTACTTTTAAACTATTTATCTTTAAATTATAAATTAGAGATTCTCTCAATGAGATATTTCCACTTCATATTGTAACACGATAATTATAGTTTGCAAAACATATTTTTTTAATTTTTAAGAGTAAATTTACGTTTCATGTCCGTCTTTGGGCTACAGACTTAGGTACCTACTTCAATATCTGTACCAAATTTTAACTGTAGTTTTTAACTGGTCGCGTAGTTTCGGAGCAAATAGGCTACAGACGGACAGATAGGCAGACGTTTTTTCCTTTTGTGGTACGGAACCCTAAAAATCGGTACAATGCGTCTCGGGTGATGGAGAGTTTCGTATCTTGCTTCTAATTCTTTTGAATCTCTATAAAAAAATGTAGTAATTTATGCTTAGAGTTTCCTACTGAACAATAGATGCCGCTACATGTCATAACTGTACGAACTGCACCTACTTAAATATTGACAATTAGGAAAGACGTTAATGCCGTCGGTCTTACTCAAGTCTTACTCCATCATTTAATTAAAGGTAATAAATAGGCAACGATTATCTATGCATGATAAAAAAAATAGCTGTCACCTTATGTCATATAGAATACAATCCAAAATGACATTTTAAATAATCATTAATAAACAATTTGCTTATAAAATATACAGTCGTGATATATTAAATTTCATCATCTTGGTAATTGTATAATTTTCCTGCAAATTAATTAATTTTTATATTAAATGTATAAGAAAAAAAATTAAATACCCAACCACGACTTCATAAACATTGTGCGATTTATATTTTAACTATAATAATATTCTTAAAACGCTGTAGCTACGTTCAAGAAATGTAGCGAATATAAAGAAAAATTGCGTCACTCGTCCTATCGTCCCTGATAATGTAGGGCTATATTGGAGTTGAAGTAGAACTAGCATGTTGACGCTGACAATAAGAGACCATTTGAGAATATCGTTGAGCCCGGCGTGCCTGTTGTGTTCGAAGGCATTGTCGGACCTCCGAGGACCTCGGCCCGAAGACGTCATTACCGCAGTGGTACATACCCGGACGCCAAATCGTAGGCAGGTCGCAAAGCGCTAAGTGTGATGTTCCAACAGAGTACCGGTGTGTAACGACTGAAGGGCGTGTAGCCCGCGCCAGATTCCCTGCTACTAAGCGTCTGGCGTATCCAGAACCGGTGCTGTGTGATATATATGCCGGAGAAAATAAATTCATTGAAGTTATGCTGACAATCAATCTTCAAACGAGAACGAACGGGAGAAGGTAACGTGGTGGCGGTTCCTGGGCCGAACCCACTGGTTTGCTTTGGATAAGAAGTGTAACGTCTGCTATGATTTGTAATCAGTCTCGTCCAGTAATGAGTTGAATATCGTATTTAATTGAAAGCCCTCGTCATCCACGATTGAAGGTTCTGATGTACTGTCTCTAGTATACATATAATAAATAAGTGACATTAATACATATATGCTTTCAATCAATTAATGAGAAAGGAAAGGAGAAAATAGTGCTAGGGGGCTATTCATAAATTACGTCATTTCAAATTGGGAAACCGTGGGGGGGGGGGGTCTGAACATCGGATGATGGTAGCATGACGTAGGAGGAAACGGGGTCATTCGAAGCATGATTTTTGAATGATTTTAGGGAGGGGTCAGAAATCGTCAAAAATAGATGACGTAATTTATGAACAGCCCCTAGGCTGAAATTAGTTATTTAGTTAAGGTTTCCGACATATGGATTGATTATAAGATTGCTGAAGTGAGACCTGAGAGTGCACCAGCGATGCTCTTAGCCAGCGGTCGGCAACCCGTGGCCCGTGAAGCTGTCACTTGCGGCCCGCGAAGCCTCCCTGTCGTTTTTTTGTATGTAATATTGACAAACGACAATGTCTGATAAAGTCATAAATATTAATAATGTGCGGCCCGCGTCAACTTCGTTAAGTACTATGTGGCCCTTGAATGCTAAAAGGTTGCCGACCGCTGCCTTAGCGGTAGAAAGCACTCGCTGTGGCCGAAAACGGCTAGATGATGATTTGATTTGATGACCTATATATTATGTATTAATTATTTTACCCTAGAATAGTTGGTCAAACCAATTTGTCAGTAACTTACAAATAAAACTATACTCATTCTTTTCTTTTGGGTGCTAGTACCAGTGTAAGACATAGATAGTATTATTATCTCTGTCTATGTTTGAAATGAGACAGTCCTTTGACAAACTATACCACCTAACACCAGCGTTTATATTAAAATAAACGTTTGTTTTGCTATTGTCTATGATTTTGGTAAAATACAAAGAGCATATAATCACTACGTTCTAAAACAAAAAAACATAAAACAGTGACATTGTCACTGCAATAAACTGTCATTTCAATATACCTATTTCTTTCAAAAGCAGTGATATTGTATTCATAAAATGTATTTAAAAAGTATTAATAAAATAAAATAATGATTTATAGAAATAAGAAAAGTGTCTGCACCGTATTCTTCAGTATTTTGGTCACATTGCTCGCAGAAGCTCTGACAATCTAGAGCGCCTTATAGTCACCGAGCAAATCTGGTTCCAACCACCCTGGAGATGCAAGTGGACATATATATACATTTATTACCAGGGATATATACAAGAGAACATGTTGAAATACCTTGAGATAAGTATTTTATAGTTATTGTGGACAACTGGCCTGTGTTTTTTTTAATAGGTGTGTAGTCTATGTAATTTTAAGCGTGGTGTAACTACGCCCTACTACACAATGTTATAAATGCGATAGCAACTTTTCCTGTATGTCACCCAGCTCTTCACGCTTAAACTATTAGAACTGATTAAGATAACATTTGACAGGGAAATAACATAGAATAAGGAATGGAATGGTTGTATACCTAGTGCTTATTCTACACAAACAAAGCGACCAGTAATACATAGTTATATTATTAACAACAGACTCCTAGCCTAGGCGGTAGTGACCCTATGAAGCTAGAGGCCCTGGGTTCGAACCCCGGTGAGAGCATTCATGTATTTGGGTGTTTCTAGACAAAAAAGCCTTTGGGCCTTTTTCCATGCGTACCAAACCCAATCAGTACTTCAAATGCATAGTATACCTACAGTAATAGTAGTATTAGTTTGCAGATTTCAATACAAGAATCATCCTTTCACTTTAATAGGTACCTAACTTTTGCAGCATTACATAAAAGTAATCGCAGTGCACGTAGGTATGTATGTAATTATATAGTTAAGGGTGTATGTATGTTAGTACCTATATTACGATAATATGAATTACCTACTAATTTACAAAATAATGACGAAGATGAGGATATTTGTGAATATAAACGATGCTTATATGTACATACTCGTACAAACTACTTAAAATTGAGACCAAGACTGCTTTCACCCTAGTTAATAGCGACCCTAAGTTATGCTACTTTAGAAGTAAATAGGTGGCCGGCCCCGGGTTCGCATCCTGGTATAAAAAAAATCCTATTGTTGAGACTTGGAGCTGTTTTCTATCCACTTAATTGGCCACTAGAGTTGAGACTAAAACGAAGACAATGGATTGTGGGCTAATCGATAGAGTCCCTGGCTAAGAAGTTGGCAGCCTCTGGTTCGAATCCTGGTTGGGTACTTTATTTGTGAGATTTGAGAAGTTATTTATGCACTATATTTCCACTACCTAATCGTTTGAATCAAATGTAACAAAAACGATGTTAAAGAAAAAAGTACTAAACGGTATTTTAAAAGCTAAATAGAACTGATACCTACGACGATTCAACGGAGCCCGTTTTGTCGCCTAAATATTAGTGTTTAGTTTTTTTTATTTATGCCTTTTGGTATTAAGTCCCCCATTAGTTCAAGAAAATGATAGATGTGATAAAAAAATAAAACCTACATATTTTATTCTACTTGCAGTGAAAATTTGCGTAATTATATGGAAACGACACCGCAATGAACTATTCTGCGAAACTGCTCCTGAAAGAAGGATTGTTGTCATAAGGTATGTTTATTAAATAATACTATTCTGGTAATTTTGCTATGTTCAGTGTGTTGCCCCGCGTGACTGATGAGAGACAAATGAGAATAATTCATATGAATGTATCTATTCCCATTTACCTAATGCCATGAGAATGGGAAAATAGGAACACACCGTCAACTCGCTGTTATAGTTATCGGCCCTATCGCTCGTTCTATAATCCCAGGGTAATCTCTTTAGGCTTTAAGCACCTTTGAAAACATACTTATTACCGTGTCTTACTATTTTAGTCAGTCTCGGTACAAAAAGTACTGAAGTTGATTGAAGTAGCACGACTATTTAATACAAACGTTTCGAAGGATTACAATTATGCACTACATCTGTACAATATGTAATTTTATTTACCATTTCTCAGAAATAAAGATTCCGTTTGATTAACCAATATGTACTCATAGAGTTAACGTTAATATTTCATACAAAAAAAGTTGATCAGCTAAAAATTGGGCCTGAAAATGCAAAAAAGTAACTTGTTTTATTATAAATCAGGATGATAGCCACCCAAGAGTATGGCCAAGGGTTTTGTTATTAAATCAAGAAAAACATATATAATATATGTTATACTTACAGAGGTACATGGGATAGTATGTACATAGGCGACCTGTCTGGCCTAGTGGATAGTGACCCTTCCAGCGAAGCCGATGTTCCCGGATTCGAATCCCGGTAAGAGCATTTATTTGTGTGATGAGCACGGATATTATTTGTTCCTGAGTCACGGGTGTTTTTTATGTATAATATCTGGGAGACCGAGCTATGCTCGGAAAACATACAAAAACTCAAAAATAAGCGTTTTCCCAGAGATAAAACCTACCTAGATCGATTGTTTTCCCCCGAAAACCCCCATGTAGCTAATTTCATCGAAATCGTTAGAGCCGTTTCCGAGATCCCCGAAATATATATATAAATAAATAAATAAACAAGAATTGCTCGTTTAAAGGTATAAGATAGGTATGTATGTATCTATTTAAGTATATATATCGTCGCCTATTACCCATAGTAGTCACCTGCAATAATAATATTACCCTTCGAAGGCCGCATTAATATGTGACACGCTCTTATGGCTCTATAAATAAAATCGTACACTGACTGTACAAGCTTTGCGTAGTTTGGGTCTAGGTCGATCTGTGTAAGATTGTCCCCAAATATTTATTTATATTTAACAAACCAACGTGGAGACTTTCTGAAAGTCTTTCCCCATGACCAGATTTTTGGCCCACATATCGGTATATGTGGGCCAAAAATGTGGGTGTTGTCGGTACAAGCAGCTGTTTTGCCTTTTGGTATGTACCTAACTGATATTTAAATAAATTTTGACTTATTGTGTTTTACGCTTTTAGGTAAGTAGGTATAAAGTAACTTGACGTTATTCGCGATTTCGGTAAGGTCAGTGTCAAAAAGACCATATAAAGTATAAGGGAAGACCATTTACAAGCTCTTTCCTCGCTTTTAACTGCTTTTAATTTTGCCAGTCGGAGTCTAAAAGACTTCAGCGTCGTTTGAATTGTTGCCTTTTGCGCATGCCACAAACTATGTGTTTTTCAGTTTATCACTACATAGTATAAAACAAAGTCGCTTCCCGCTGTCTGTCTGTCTGTCTGTTTGTATGTATGCTTAGATCTTTTTTCTAAACTACGCAACGGATTTTGATGCGGTTTTTTTTAATAGAGTGGTTCAAGAGGAAGGTTTATGTATAATTTATTAACCCGTGCAAAGCCGGGGCGGGTCGCTAGTAATTCATATCACTGTAAATACTTAAAAAACACACACACAAATAAAACTATTTCATAAAATAATTTGATTTGTTCCCAAAGTTGTAGGTATTATGTATGTTACTTTATTCTATGTAAGGTACCTACGTTTTCATGTGTTTGTGTGCTTGGTTGCAAATAAATAATTTGAAATTAAAATATAACAGAGCACGTATTTCGAAATGCTTGTTTATTTAATGTATGGAAATAAAGTAAGTAGGTAAGCGTAATCAAAACTAAAACGCACAATTACTTTTTCAGAGATGCAAGTATGTACGACTTTCAATATGTACGACAAGCCTACGACAATATGTACGACTAAATCTGAAGCAAACAAGACGAAATTTATCCTCATATTTATCAGTATAAGTTTTCTGATTATTATGTATTCTCGATATTGACTAATAAATTAAACTATGTTGTGCATTAGAATGCCAGTATCATCCGGAATGCGTGTTATATCTCTGGTGGATATTGTGTATTCTAATGCACAGAATTTTTTGTTGTGTGCTGAATCTGAACAAAAATTCATGGGATCCATAAATTGAAATTATTAAAATAAACCTAATGAGGATTGCCCATAGTTTTTGTTTGGTTAGGAGTAAGAGAAGCATTCCTTTTTACCAATTGAGAAATGCCCTTGTTTCTTGCATCGTCCTGATTTAGGTCAACCGTAAACTTGTATGTAGTATTAAGATCATCTCTAGGGTACTTTTGGAGGTTTTATCCTACTTACTATGACAATGTATGAATTTGGAAAGTAAAAAAAATGGTAAGGAGTCGCCGTACATAGCCGCCGCCATACAAACGTATTTTATAACGACATGCTAAAATAAATGAAATTTGGCATTAACATTGAAGTAGCATATATTTAACAATTATTACCCCTGTCTGCCCTTCCGTCCGTCTGTCTGTATGTCTGTCTGTCTGTCTGTCTGCCTCTCTCCGTCTGTCTGTCATTCAGTTGAATAAGTCATACATTGTTCTATACGAACATTGAGCAGATTTAACAATTTTTACACTTGTCAGCCATTTGTTCGTTTGACTAGTGTAAAAATTTGTGTCTCTACGTATGTCTGTCTTTCAGTCCATCCGACCGTCTGTCTGTCAGTCAGTACGTCCGTCCATCTGTATCTCAGTCCGTGAGTCCGTCTGTTTGACCGCCCGTCCGTCTGCCTGTTAGTTTGTGTCTCTTTTTGTCTGTCTGTCCGTCCGTCCGTCCGTCTGCCTATTAGTTTGTGTCTCTTTTTGTCTTTCTGTCTGTTTGTCCGCCTGTGTATATGTCTACCTGTAAGTTTGTGTCTCTGTTTTTCTGTCTCTCTCTCCGTCTGTCTGTCCGTCCGTACGTCTGCCTGTCTATATATCTTCATGGCAGTTTGTGTCTCTGTCTGTCTCTCCGTCTGTCTTTCTGTCTGTCTGTTTGTCTGTCTGTCTGTCCGTCCGTCCGTCCTTCCGTCTGAGTGTATGCCTGTCTGTCTGTCCGTCCCTCTGCCTGTCTATATGTCTTCATGTCAGTTTGTGTCTCTGTATGTCTCTCTCTCCGTCTGTCTTTCTGTCTGTCTGTATGTCTGTCCGTCCGTCCGTCCGTCCGTCCTTCCGTCTGAGTGTATGTCTGTCTGTCTGTCTGTCCGTCCGTCCGTCCTTCCGTCTGAGTGTATGCCTGTCTGTCTGTCCGTCCGTCTGCCTGTCTATATGTCTTCATGTCAGTTTGTGTCTCTGTCTGTCTCTCTCTCCGCCTGTTTTTCTGTCTGTCTGTCTGTCTGTCTGTCTGTCCGTCCGTCCGTCCGTCCGTCCGTCCGTCCGTCCGTCCGTCCTTCCGTCTGAGTGTATGTCTGTCTGTCTGACTGTCTGTCCGTCCGTCCGTCCTTCCGTCTGAGTGTATGCCTGTCTGTCCGTCCGTCTGCCTGTCTATATGTCTTCATGTCAGTTTGTGTCTCTGTCTGTCTCTCTCTCCGTCTGCCTATTAGTTTGTGTCTCTTTTTGTCTTTCTGTCTGTTTGTCCGCCTGTGTATATGTCTACCTGTAAGTTTGTGTCTCTGTTTTTCTGTCTCTCTCTCCGTCTGTCTGTCCGTCCGTACGTCTGCCTGTCTATATATCTTCATGGCAGTTTGTGTCTCTGTCTGTCTCTCCGTCTGTCTTTCTGTCTGTCTGTTTGTCTGTCTGTCTGTCCGTCCGTCCGTCCTTCCGTCTGAGTGTATGCCTGTCTGTCTGTCCGTCCCTCTGCCTGTCTATATGTCTTCATGTCAGTTTGTGTCTCTGTATGTCTCTCTCTCCGTCTGTCTTTCTGTCTGTCTGTCTGTCTGTCTGTCCGTCCGTCCGTCCGTCCGTCCGTCCTTCCGTCTGAGTGTATGTCTGTCTGTCTGTCTGTCCGTCCGTCCTTCCTTCCGTCTGAGTGTATGCCTGTCTGTCTCTCCGTCTGTCTTTCTGTCTGTCTGTTTGTCTGTCTGTCTGTCCGTCCGTCCGTCCGTCCTTCCGTCAGAGTGTATGCCTGTCTGTCTCTCCGTCTGTCTTTCTGTCCGTCCGTCTGTCTGTCTATCCGTCCGTCTGTCTGTCTGTCCGTCCGTCCGTCCGTCTGTCTGTCCGTCCGTCCGTCCGTCTGAGTGTATGTCTGTCTGTCTGGTAGTCCATCCATCCATCTGTCTGTCTTTCTGTCCGTCCGTCTGTCTGTCTGTCCGTCCGTCTGTCTGTCTGTCTGTCCGTCTGTCTGTCCGTCCGTCTGTCTGTCTGTTTAAAGCTTAACTTAAACTGCTGCTTATAGAAAAAGCATGTTATTATAGCATTGACGAATTTATAAATACTCGATGAGGTCGTTGACTACTGCATCATAATTAAAATATTACCTAATGTTTACAATATGAAACGTAAATGAGTAATTTAAAGAACATATGTAAGTACCTACCAACATATATTTTGTGTAAATAGTGTATAAAATGTGACCTGTAAAATCTGCTTTTACCAATAAAGATCTGTATTCTGTATTAATAGATTAGATAACAAGATGTACCTTTATTGGATGGTTTCAATATAAAGTACCTAGGTAGAGGCATGTGTCGAAGAATAAAATATGAATATTTATACGTCGCGTAGCACATATTTACCCGGAACATTTTGGGCATATACTGGAAGGATAGGGTCACGAACGAGAGGGTGCTTGAGATTTCTCAGCTGCCCATCAGCCTCTTTGCGCTGCTAAAGCAAAAACGCTTATGCTGGACCATGTGCATCGAATGCAACCACAATGCAACCTTCTCGTTTGCCGCGGCATGTTTTGCTTAGCGCCATAGCTGATGCCAAGAGAAGCGTCGTTCGGCCAATGCTACGACATAAGGACTGCGCCTGGCGAGACATGCACGCCTTCAACATACCAGTTCAAAATGGGAGGAGCTTGCCGAGGACAGAGTCAAGAGGCGCAAAATGGTATTCAACGGATACGTCTATACGGAAATTCACGACGACGCATGGTTTAAGACAATCGCAAGTAAGTGAGCCAATCGTCATCAGCCCGACACCTGTTCGCCACGGGCACACTACACCTGCCAGGCCTGTGGTCATGTTTGCCGCTCCCGTATTGGCTTACACAGCCATGAAAACGTTGTCGGCCTACCTGACACTGCTTGTATAGTCTTTAATAGACTCGAAGGCCAATGATGATGATAGGTACGTGTACCAGAGTCCCTGAAAATTGCACTTATAATATAATAACTATAGCTATAATTATGTAATATACATATATGGCCTGTGATATATCGATGACTTATAGATGTGATGCGGTTGGCGAGAAAATGCAAAGTATTAATAATTATACGATATGATTGTGAAAGGCTGAAAGAGAAGAGGTAAACTAATTACGTAAGAAGAAAATGAATGAATGATATAACTGGTAACAGAGTGCAGAGGTCTGAAGCAATACTAATAAATAAGTGCCAGTTGCACCAACCGCTATTAGCGAACTGATTAAGTCACTCACTAGTGAACTATGAAATTTTCCATACAATAAAATTTAGCGAACGCTTTAACGGTGACAGACGGTCTGGTGCAAGTTCCGACCCTATGTAAGATAAACAAATGGATAACAAACGTCCTAAAGTAGAATCAAGGGCCTAAGGGTTTGTAAACTATTTATTATTTAGTTCCCATAGTAGGTAGTGTTACAAAATCTTATAAGGAATATGGTAAAACGGAGTGCAGTGTTAAAAACCAAACGATGACACGGTCGTTCAAAATAATACAGCAGGCTTAAGGCTCTACACAGGAGCGCCACGACACCGCTTTACCGCGACACGATTACCGCGAGATAGGTCTAAGTTAGAAGCCTTAACTGAATTGGTAACGGCTTTGTAATTGAGGTTTGCCATAACTCATATACGGGGCACGGATTGAACGTGTAATAGTATTTTTCACATAGCTTGGGTACGGTGACAGCTGTCATCTGAATACAAATATGCGGAGTGTATACTATGATTTCTGGAAACCGTTTTTCTAAGTTGCGAATTCTGGTTTGTTCCTGGTTCGTCGTATTCCTGTTTCGTCGTATTCCTGTATCGTCGGATTTCTGATTCGTCGTATTCTTATTTCGTCGGAATTATATACATATAATTAAATATGTCGTGCAGTAAACCAGTATTTACTACCTAAATATGAAGATTTAATGTAATCACCAGTGATCGTACTTTTTATAGCATTTTTAGCACATGTCGACGAATCAGGAATCCGACGAAACAGGAATACGACGAAACAGGAATACGACGATACAGGAACAAACCCGAATTCTGCCATTCGCAATTTACCACTTTATTTTTTCTCAATAGCCTTCTTTCCCGAAAGCATGTCTAACCTATCGCATAAGTTTCCCATTATATTTATGTTACAGGAGCCTATCTCCACCGACAGGTGGAGACAGACATAAGACGGAAGACATTCCGTGATTGTAAGGAAATGAAACATAGTGGCAAATCAAGTAAATAAGCTATTGAATAATAAATATAATGGGATATTATGCGTATGGTGAGAAATGCTTTTGGAAAAGGAAGCTATTGAGAGAAAATAAAGTGTTAAAAATTGCGAATGGAACAAATCGCAACTTGGAAAAAACACATTTAACTGATTTGCAAGACCGATGTGATCCCATAAGTGTACCGCGAACAAAGTTTGTGCGGTACACTAAAAACGACTTCCGGAAACAACAGTACAGCTCATTATGCAATTTAAAGTCTGTCAAGCTATTTCCGCCAGTAGAAAAAAGCAAGCTTTCCTCCTCTTTTCAAATTTAAAAAATGTAGGCGCGAAGGGTAATCTTCTTATACTTAGAAGATTAAAATTTCGCTCCCTTTTCTACTGACAAAGTTGTTTGACAGGCTATAATTAATGTGATGTCGGCTATCAGCTGTCATCGTCACTAAGCTAGTGCGACATAAAAGTCGTAACACACTATCGCACCGCACCGCGACCTGTGCCGCACACATATTTTTTTCTCGCTCTCATAAGTGCGACGCACCACCAAGGTGCGATAGTATGTTACCACTTTAAAATAGTAGAAATTAAATAAAATGGAACTAAAAAGGTCCATACTAAATTGTTGCCCTCAATAATTTTCTACAATTACTTATCGGACTATATGTGAACAATGCTATGCTATTGCTGTCGGCTGACAGCAAAATGTCGGGTTTGAGCATGGTTTGAGTGTCGTTAAGACCAAAGAGTTATGAATTCTGGTGCGCTGTGTATAATTTCTGTTAGGCAACTCTAAAGAGGTTGTTACATCTATCCTTTTGCCAAATACTGCTGTTGAGAAAGACAGGAAAACAAACTGTGCCTTTGTGTCCCTCTTAGGGCCGGTACAGACGAACTGCAACCCGACTGCTATAGCTGGTCAACCAAATCTTGTCAGTAAAAAAAGGCGCGAAATTCAAATTTTCTATGGGACGATATCCCTTCGCACCTACATTTTTCAAATTTGCCGCCTTTTTCTACTGTCAAGATCTGGTTGACCAAGTATACTTGGGCGTGCAGTTGCCATACAAATTGCAGTCGGGTTGCAGTCCGTCTGTACCGGCCCTAAAGAAGACACTGTCCTGAAAAAGGATAGATGTGTAATAATCCCTCAAGGCACATCCCACACGGTACAGTATGTATGAAGTTATAGCCTGTCAAACAACTTTGTCAATGGGAAAAGGCGCGAAATTAAAATGTTCAATGAGACAATTACCCTTCGCGCCTAAATTTTTTTTTAATTTGCTGCGTTTTTCTACTGACGGAAATGGCTTGACAGACTATAAGAATAGGGGAATATTACTGCAATGTTCTGCCGTCAGAGTGCAGCATTAGTGCAGTTCAGGTTGATTTGCCCAGCTCGTCTGGACACGGTTTATAACTGGAGGTTTTAGTGACTTTTTAGCATCTGTTTAGTAAGGAATTGTAGGAAACACCCATATTCCTGTAAAATAAGTGTTTAACAGCGATTAAACAATGGCAAAATTTTACCATAAACAAATATAATTTAAGTTGGACGTTTCATTAATTTGTCTGATTTAAAAACACCCACGCCCAGTACGCCCACCCCTCATGCCGAGGGCCTACCGCGAACCACGGTGTGCGTCAGGAAGTCTGGATGCCGGGTGGACCTCAGCGAATTATTAGCAATATAAACATATTGTACCTTCGGTGTACCTTAGTGTAGGTACCTACCTTAATAGAATCCAGTGTACTTCTCCCGGAAACGAGATATTCAACAAAAAAGGTCCACCCGAACCACGTTCGACGTGTTGCCTCCCTGTCACACTTACGGCCGCATTTACAAGCGCGACAAAGAGGGAACACGTCGAACGTGGTTCGCGGTAGACCTTCTGATTCAGTTAGGTATAGACCGACAAGAAATTGTAGAAATTAAAAAGTGGCAACATCGTAGTATCGTCCCGTTTTCTTAGATTGATTTGAAAGGGACGACTATATACTAGAATCATGAGTTAGCTTTGCTGGCAACATGACCCAAAAACGACCTACGTAATTTAATCGTGTTCAACAATGTAACGTCCTAGCTGCTTCCTTACGCATACTTTTTTCGGACGTGTAAAGTCATTATGTGGAGCTAGCATTATTGTCATAATATCGTTAGTTCTGCTACTCGCCACCTCAAACAATACAGTTTGAGTTCTTCTATCGCATACAAGATGTCACTAGCTAAACCATATTATTAAAAAAAAACTTGAAGTACGACAGAAACCATAATACTGGAATCGTTTTTTGTCCAGTATTACGTTTTCTTACACATGATACTTTCCGCTAAGGGGCAAAGCTTTTATGTATTTTACTGGACCTAGAAGCGATCTTACGAGCATTTCAAATACAAAATTCAGCAAGGTTTACAAGTTCAATGAACTGGTGATTCTTTACCATTACTGCCTCATTCTGTGTTACCTCACACTAGGCGATGAGTGCTCTCTTAGAAAATCCTTCATTTTGGATATATCCATGATGCTGTGGCCGTTTCATTGTAATTATAATACTGGTTGTCTGTACCGGTTCTATAATTTAGTAATAATAGTTCAATGAGTAGAACATAACAAACTACTTTCCAACTGCGAAATTCTATCCTCCTAGTCCTATTCTATTATGAATATGTTTATTTTAGGTAAACTTACCAACTTTTAGGAACTAATTTAATACCTTACCCTGATAGGGAAACTAAATCGAAGAAATTATACTTGGTGCATGGTAAATTAACCGTTAATATATTTAAAATGAAATTTAAGTCAGCTTAATTCATCTGCATTTGGTCATAATCAAATAAACTTTAAGTAAACTTAGTTCACCTGCAGTTGGTCACAAGTACATTAAATGAACTTTTAGTTAACCTTATGCACCTTGGGTGAACAGAGTAAACGAAAAATACATTACATGTGTTAGTGTCAGTATAAACTCAAATCTAGCTATAGTATAAACAGAGTTTTATTTCTACATACAGTATAATATTGGCTTGCCTGTCAGCACATGTATTCTGATAAACGGACATGACGAATAGACAATAATATCGCAGAAAAAAAATAATTCTGACAGTTGAACTACGGATAGTTTTACTTACCCGTGGTACCACCAGTTGGACATAGCGGTGGTTCATTATACTAGTTGGACAATTGCCCCTCAGTTGTACCACGGGTCATAAAAATATATCACAGAAAAAAAAATATTCTGACAGTCGAACTACGGATAGTTTTACTTACTCGTGGTGCAACCAGTTGGACATAGCGGTTGGACCACGGGTCGGGAGCGGTGCGAATAGGTAATTCGCAACTCGTGTCGATTAAAAACACTCCCTTCGGTCGTGTTTTAATTTATCGCCCCTCGTTTCGAATTTCCTCTTTTTCGCACTTGTATCGAAAATAACTATTTTTAAACTGTTGTTTGTTTTGAAACAATTACAAAACATCGAGTGATTTACATTCAAGGAATCTAACGAGTCCATAAACTGACGTCATATTGGGTTTCATAAGGAAGGAAGAAACTATTTGCGGTTAACACCATGACGGACGTTGAAATTAAATGATATGTAGTATTTGACTACTATTTCAATATGTATTTATAAATGTATAAATTGCTAAAATACACTCGCACACTAAAGGCACATAGGTACACTATAAAGAAGAACTGTAGTGCGCTTCTTCATAAAACTGCGTATAATCGTAACGTAACAATCTAGTTCTCATAGAAACGCTTTCAAAACAGTACGCATATGGGTGGTTACCCATAACAGGTACGGCCCATGACATGGCAAAAAAGTAAACGTATCACACCATCCATCATTAGAGCTGAACACTAATCAATCAATTATTCAACATTGAACAGCTAATCATGTCTTTGCAGCAGTAATAGCAGAGAAAGTGACCGCAAGACGGCATACGACGGTAAATTAACACCGGTGCATCTACAATTTTTCACTTACACGTTTGATAATAAGACGGCTCTTGACGTTTTAATACGTGAAGGTCGCGGGTCAAGTATGGCATTTGTAACGTAAGTATAGTTGTCGACAGAAGTGATACTAGCTACTCTAGCAGTCTATTCATTTTATTTGGAAGTTCGTATTGGATGAATGCACATACACAGGGGATTCAATAGTGTACGAGTATACCGGCGGTCGGACAACTTAATTTCAAAAAATTGTTTATAATTGAGACTTTTAACCTACGGTAGACCTCAGAACAAACATATAAATGCAAAATTTTATTTTCACAAATGCAATTTTACCATTTAGCGTTAGACAGCAGGGTTGTTTTAGGTTATATGTGTTATCTGTTACATCTATAATCATCCACTATTTCCTCTTTTCATTATGTTTTCTGCCAGATAATTGTCATGCTTTTGATCGTTATAAGTCCTTCAATGGGTGCCGCGAGCGAATAACACACAAGTATATGTAAATAACTATCAGACCGCTTTTCGTATCGCCTGTACCGAAGCTGTAAACACAAAGCGCTTTCCAATCAGGCTTTGATAGATCACTGACATCAGTCAGATTTCGTTATCGCTGCGCCTGCGTCGGTCATTGCGTAAAGCGTTCATCATGAGATGAGATACAGCAACGGTTCTAACACTCAATACCATTGTAATTTTAGTCAGTAGCGAATTGTAGCCGATCTAGTCCAAATATAACTAAGATGTTGTTATAACGATTAGAGGGCTTATTGTACTTCTTTCGTTTATTTAGTTTATTACAACGAACTGTACGTATTAAGTCAACTGTTTTTTTATTGATATTATACATTGTAATTGTGTTTTGGTTGATATAATAACTTGTAAAGACAGTAGAAAATCTCTATGCAATCCAATGTGACGAGGCAAAACTTACCCGCATATAGGTACATGAAAACCGGGAATTTGATATGTTATGTGACATATTTCCTCCTATAGTACAATTCTGTGACCCTTTAATGAGTTAAGCAGTTAGTGTTACATTTATGAAGAAAAATTCTACTCTTTTGGAACACAACCAACCGGTTTTAATAATTGTGCAGTATAAGTGTCTGGATCAAGTAAGTACATTTAGGTATACGAAATATTCACTCTTCTTATTTACTTCTACGTAGGTGGCCATCGCTATCATGCCGAGCCGCCGCTTTACGACGCTAAAGAGCCCTTAGCTCATAGCTCATAGAACTAAACGCTATAAAAACAAAACAAAGCGAATAAGTATCTGGAACGGTTCCAGCGACCTTGCGCCTATTAAAAATAAAAAATATCAACTGCTGAACTCACGCACAGCTTCGCAATAAATCGTAGATCGCCCTACTTTTGCTAATAAAAGCCTAACGACGTACGATTTGAGGTTTAAGGTACCACTGCACTGATGCAATATTTAGTGCGCGTGTTAAGTAACTTGATTGATATGTGGTGATTTTACGTATGGCCGCGAGGCTACAATGGGAATCATTACAATTCATTGAATTATGAAATTTAATATTAACCCATAAATGTACTTCAGAGGAGAAGATGTGTTGAAAGTAAATCGCCGCTGTATAGAAAAAATCACGCCAAGAGAGAAATTGTCCATTACTAAATTCCCACTTAGTATTCCGGTAGTAGTCTAAGGTTATAACATTTATAAAATGTGTGTAACTGATAAGCTTACAAATAAGTAAATATTTTCTTAATCTTAAGTGTTATTAAAATATCATAGAAGGAAGCTTGATCTTGAAGAATGTATAACGTTCAAGTAGACACTTGAAATCTGTATACAATAGAACAATAATTGCTAAAGGATATTACGTAATGTAAACGTTAAGGCTATTCCGTTTTCATGCCTTTTTATACATTGTTAAAGTGCAGTTATAAAGAATACGTAAAGCAACTAAAATATATCTCTTTGCAACGTTTTTACAACCTAATACTTCACGCCTGTTTGTTTACCAACGATAACCGCATGTTTCCAAGCTAATTTAAAATCAATTTCATGCCATGGTCGTTACTTCGACACATGTTTTGAAATTGCAAAAATTGGGTCAAATGCCAACGGCGTGAGAATCCGCGGGATGTAATGTGGTAAAAATAACTGGCATTCGCAGTCATGAATCTATTCGCAGCTAAAATTATAGATGATGGGCACCTACGGCGCGATTCGGGAAATGAATTAGTGATTCACTAGATATGAAATAGTAAAGATATGTAACGTTCCACGGCAAAAGGTACCTTATGGCGGCTGGGGCTTACGATATCATTAACGCCGCTCCAATATTCAGCCGGGGCAATGGTACCTTTTGCCGTGGAGCGTCACATATCTTTACTATTTCATATCTAGTGAATCACTAATTCATTTTCCGAATCGCGCCGTTAGTTAGTGGTTGTGCTTGATTTCCGTTGTTCTATCCGTATGAGGGATTACTTGTTAAATGGTTTTTAGTTACTACCATGTTATTTATTTCTATTTTGTGGTAAGTAAATAATTGTTATTCATGTTATAAGTAAATTACATATTATTTCATACAAGCTCTGAATCACAGACAATGCTGAATGAATGCATTTTGGTAGTCTAGTAGAAGTACATTATATATATTCATTTATTAGTATTAAGCATCTAAAATATACGATAAATATACGATATTACGAGTATAATGTACTTATATTGTACTTGTGTGTTATTTTCTAAGCGAAACAATTAACCACCGCAGCACGTTCATTACGTTTTATTGCCCAATAAACAAGATCAGGGACATGAAGTCACCCGGGTTATCAACTGCCCAAATGCCTGAGTCACGAGTGTTGTTACACTTCTAACTTCTAAGCTCGAGTCACTGAACTGTGCCGGCCAATTTAAGAATAAATTGTATACTGCTCACACTATACAATTTTGTAGCTGGCTTTAATACAGGACGATTAAACTTGTTTGGTAAGTATTGTTAAAGCTAGATAATTGCACAAAGAAGAGGGTGCGCGAATATTCTAGATATATCATAATAAATACATAAATATGTAATATCGACCTAGTCCCACAGTATGCTCAAATAAGGCTTGCGTTATGCAATACATAACACTTCAAATATACAAGGATGCAACACTCTTGATAAGACTAACCCGCTTTATAATAAAACAAGGTTATAATTATGCTTTCTACCTAAAATAATATACTTTCACGTATTATTTTTGAGATTGAATATAGCTATTATTTTAATCGCCACAGTCGAGATTTGAATGCACAAGATTAATGTTGGATACTGCATTGACAACAAAATTGTGAATGATGAATTCAATGTACACTTTTACTCTGTGGCTGTCGCCCGCGGGCTATCTGATGGCGAGAACGACCGCCCTGCTAACTGTAGCGACAATTTTCTTAATAAATATGGCCGAGTATCACACCGATCTACATGTACTTTGTAGTCGGCGATTGACTTCATGAAAACTGTATGAGCGATAAATAAAAGATCGGCGTCAGAATATACTTATTCAGTTAGTCGTCAAACATTTTGCTTTATTTTTAACTACTTACAAAAAATAAAACAGAGACTTAGAAACAGAACATGTAGTCCGTATAATAGTAGTATTCAATACCTTATAATAATAATAATCATGCCGTTAACTGCATCAATGGATTTAATATTGCTTCATTTACAATGTATGAACATTGCTCACAGAACTGCACGCATGTCGCCTGCGAATACCTACAGTGTGACAAGCGGCGTTTATTCAAACACCGCTGTCGGTAGCGATTCATTATTATTGTAATTGGACACGAGACACGAATAAATAACTTAGGCTTCTGGTTTATTTCACGGTAAAAATCATCTCCAATCGAAAAGCAACTCAAAACATGCCCTGTTAGAGTTCAGAATTGGTGAAATTTGAAATAAGAGAAAATCTACATACACATGTTGTGTCTACACCTCCCAATTGAGCAATTATAAGAAGTTTCTTAGCTAGTTAGCTTCTGCCCGCGACTTCGTCTGCGTGGGGTGATGACGATGATTGATAAAAACTGTCTTATGTCTTTTCTCGGGCCTTAAACTATATGTATCTCCATACCAAATTTCATCAAAATCAGTTCAGCGGTTTAAGCGTGAAGAGGTAACAGACTGACAGCGTTAGTTTCGCATTTATAACATTAGAAGGGATACAAATAATTGTGAGGAAATTATAACATTAGCGTACCTTAAGTTTATACTTCTTACCCAAATGTATACCTCTAAGAGTTTTCAATATATCGGCGAGCTTGTATTACTTGGACTTACCTGTAACGAAGAAAACAATACATTAGCATAGAGAAAAAAATACATAGATTGCTCACTCCATACATCAGTTTTAGTACCAAAAAGACTATTAGCATCTAGCATCGAGTAGCGGAACTATCAAGTATCAGTACTGCTACATCTATTGTCAAGTAGCAGTACTGATACTTCCGCTACTCGATGCTAGATGTAGAGACTGAAATTAACCCCTCATTTCCCAGGACCTCTCAAATCCATACAATTCCGACTCATATTGGAGCCACTTGGAACTGAGAGGTTAATAGTCTAACTGATGTATGGAGTGAGCACTCTTGTCTTATTATATTTCTCTATGACATTAGTAAGCAGACAAAAACAAAACAAAATTATTCTACAAATACACATAGTTGTTTGATTTTTAGCAATGGTATGTAGTTATTTTAATTCAAATACTTAATTCATTATTCCACACATCGATATGATCGTGGTAATGGTAACTCATCTTGTGCAGAATCGATATGAATTTGTAATCATTCAGCCCATTACATATATAACGCACCATCATGACATCATTTTGGTAATAAAACAACGTCTATTAAAAGAACAACCCCAAAAAACGATTGACCGTTACGCATCATCATTGCCTATTCGGTATGAATAATACATTCTACAGACCAGATGTTTTCCCTCCCACAGTTTCGGTTGCTAGTTTTGTATGTAACTATACTAACTATACGATCGTACGTAGACTACGTAGTACTAAACAACCTAAACTTACGTTATTCTTGAACTTTATATAATGTTCTACATGATTCTACATATGTAGATAGTATATTATTTATATTGAAAATTAAGATTCAGAGTTTTAAAAAATATATAAAAAAAGTGGTGGCTTAACGCCAGTGATACAATACAAAAGTAAAAAAATACGTAGGCACGCAAAATGTTACATAGACTATCTTAGGTAAATAGCTTACTTTTACGAACGGTAAAAAAGCCGTCCATGTGAGTGTCTGACTAAGTATGAGGATTCCATATTTCCTTTATACAGCACCAAATAGCAGCAAACATAAAATAAAATAAAATATATAAAAATTAATTAAAAATAAACAAAAATAAAACCAAAATAAAATAACTTAATATAATATCTTTTTTAAAAAAAGGGAACCGCCTTCAAAAAACCAACCCACTGAAAAGTACAAAATAATTTTTATATGGCACCCCTTTACGTGTCCAGTCCCTATCCCACGGTGTAAAGCAAATTTTTGCCAAAAAGTAATAAATACCTAATAATAAGAAAATTAATAATCATCCGGGTAATTACTTCGTTTTTAAAGTCGGTGCCAAACCAAAATTTTTGAGATCCGATATTTTAGACAACGAAGAACGCTGCACTTACTTGCATTATAAAGACATAGTTAGTTTACTCATTAATTTAGTTCTTGTAGGTACTACGTACTCGTATTGTTTTTCTGATTGGTAGTAGACTGTTTTTGTTGGTTTGGCACCGCCTTCAAAAACTAAGTAATTACCCGGATGATTATTAATTTTCTTATTATTAGGTATTTATTACTTTTTGGCAAAAATTTGCTTTACACCGTGGGATAGGGACTGGACACGTAAAGGGGTGCCATATAAAAATTATTTTGTACTTTTCAGTGGGTTGGTTTTTTGAAGGCGGTTCCCTTTTTTTAAAAAAGATATTATATTAAGTTATTTTATTTTGGTTTTATTTTTGTTTATTTTTAATTTTTTAATTATTTTTTATTTATTTTATTTTATTTTATTTTTTACTTTTTAGTGATAGGTAGGTACTTCATTTATTTTAGGTTTTGGGCTAAAATACTAGTTTGTTAGGCTCTCCATTTAGTCTACTAATGTTGGTGATGGCCTAACTCGATGATAATCGCGACACAACATAATATGACGTTTTGGTGCTAAACGATTTGTATGTATATTGCTCCCACTTCCACTCCCATTCCCAGTCCCAGTCCGAGTCCGACTCCCACTCCCACTATTTTATCTAAATCCGTTTTAGCAACATAAATTTGTTGGTAGGTATACCGATAGCATGGCCACCTACCGGGTCCAATTGGTTTTTCCAAACCATCCATGTACTGTACACTAAAACCTTCTCCAGAATGTAACAAACACTTTTCTGAAAACCGCATCAAAATCGGTTCAGCCAAACGCGAGATAATCACGAACAAACATACACACATACATACGTACATACATACGGGTCAAACTGAGAACGTCCTTTTTTTAAAGGCAGTTAGAAAAAAGTTCATCGACCCACCTAGTGGAACTCTGCTACATAGGCACACGACAACAAGTCGGTTAACCAAAACAAAGTGTGCCTATGTTGCACCAAACCTAAGTTCCACTAGGTACAGCAATGGTTCAGCATCAGCTCTATCTTGGGTACTGCTCTCCCAAGTGCTCATCAAGATGTGACGGATGACCAAAATAGCGTGGGCCTATGTTGCACCAAACCTGAGTTCCACTAGGTACAGCCAGGGTTCAGCATCAGCTCTATCTTGGGTACTGCTCTCCCAAGTGCTCATTAAGATGTGACGGATGGCCAAAATAGCGTGGGCCTATGTTGCACCAAACTTGTGTTCCACTAGGTACAGCAAGGGTTCAGCATCAGCTCTATCTTGGGTACTGCTCTCCCAGGTGCTCATCAAGATGTGACAGATTACCAAAATAGCGTGGGCCTATGTTGCACCAAACCTGAGTACCACTAGGTACAGCAAGGGTTCAGCATCAGCTCTATCTTGGGTACTGCTCTCCCAAGTGCTCATCAAGATGTGACGGATGACCAAAATAGCGTGGGCCTATGTTGCACCAAACCTGAGTTCCACTAGGTACAGCCAGGGTTCTGCATGAGCTCTATCTTGGGTACTGCTCTCCCAAGTGCTCATCAAGATGTGACGGATGACCAAAATAGCGTGGGCCTATGTTAGATATGAGCGCCGCGCCGGCGCGCCGCCGCCGCCGACGAAATTTTCGCGCCGCCGCCGCCGACGCTGCCCTATCGGCGTGGCATCGGCGTGACCTTGGTAGTTACTACTACTTTCAGAGGTTTAAGAACCAGATAATATATCTTAAATCGAGTTTAGATCTATAACGGCGCTTCGAATAGTTTATAGGCATTCAAAAGGTATTTTAGGCCCATATAATTCAAAAATATCGAAGGCAAATGCAAATTTATTTGTCTAGTAACCGCCCTACTAGTCATGATTAGATTAGATTAGATTTAGATTAGATTAGATTTATTTATTTCACAATATATGATTACAGTACAAATTACATTCATGTCAATTTATAAGAATCTATATTGTGATCGTCAGAAATACATTTAAATAATAGAAAGATGCTTAATCCAATTAAATTCATAATATGAGAAAAAAAAAAAATCACCTGAGAAGGATCGTCAAATAATAACAATAATTAAACGAAAACAATGTCAAAAATAGGAACGCGATTATAAATTATACAGTTATGTCAAAAAATTCACTTATTGAATATAATGGGTTGTCCAGTAAAAAGTTTCTCAATCGACGGTTGAATGTTGTATCGGACGTTTCCACCCTTATTTCTGCAGGTAATCGCTCATAATAAGTCGGACCGATGACACGCGGGTTTTTTGCTGCAAGTGCCATGCGACGTGGAACTGTTCGTAATCTACCCGTAGTTCTAATGTTTATACCAGATACCTCAACACGTTTGAATAAAGATAAGTTATTTCTTACATACATAATAATTTCGAATAAATATAATGAGTAGTGTGTCATTATTTTGTGCGTCACAAAAAGGTCCCTGCATGAATGTCTAGGCTTCACACCCGCTAGCGTTCGTATTGCCTGTTTTTGCATAATAAACACTCGATTGGCATCCGTAGAGTTTCCCCAAATGAGTACACCATACGTCATTAGCGAGTGGAAGTGAGCATAGTAAACCGATTTTAATGAAACGTACGAAATAAGGGGTTTCAACTTACGTAACGCAAAGACTGCACTACTCAATCTATTGCATAGCCGGTCAACATGGCACTTCCAGTTAAGATTCGAATCCAACATAAAGCCAAGGAACTTCGTTTCACTGCACATTGGCATCGGGCAGTCCACTACGCATGGGGTCACAGTAGTCATCCGTCCTGAGAATAACATTACGTTAGACTTGCTGACGTTAAGAAGTAACCCATTTGCAGTAAACCACCGTTTTAACTGCATACATGCCTCGTTGATGTTCTCACCAAGCTGCTCGTACGTTTGCGCGTTGATTATGACCGTAGTGTCATCTGCAAATAGTACTGACAGCCCGGTGGTGATGGCAGATGGGAGATCATTGACGTAGGCTAGAAACAGAGTATTTCCAAGGGCTGATCCTTGGGGAATGCCTATTTTGATATGGCCAATCTCAGACTGGAATCGCTTTCCATTAGAGGACAGTTTTACCTGTTGTCTTCGGTCCGACAAAAATGAAGCGATTAAGCGATGCGCCTCTTCCGTCACGCCATAGCATCTTAGCTTATCCAGGAGCATTGTGTGACTTATTACGTCAAATGCTTTAGACAAGTCACACATAATACCGGCCATTTTGTGTCGCTTGTCTAAACCCGTTATAATGCTATCGACAATTTTGTGGGCCGCAGCGGTAGTTGACATGTTTCGTCTGTAAGCGTATTGGTTTGGAGTAAGCAGATCATTACATTCCAGGTATGTTATTAATGCTGATGACAAAATGGACTCCACAATTTTCGAAATGGTCGGTACTATGGTGATCGGCCTGTAGTTATTAACGTCTGTTTTTTCTCCCTTTCCTTTGTATACTGGGCATACCCTTGTACTCTTTAACACGTCAGGGTAGACGCCAGTTTGAAACATCGTATTAATCAACACAACCAAGATGTCAGAGACGACCGGCCAGATACATATGATTATATTTAATGATATATCGTATGCATCTACGGTGTCGCGCGTCTTTAACATTGATTGTATTGTTTTGTGTAAGAGTTCAGGTGTGACAATAGGGAGACGAAATGTGGGTATATCTGTGCCACTAAGGTGTCGGTGTAGGTACTGTGTAGATAAGGACTCATCACTTTGAACCACAGACTTGGACGCTATTTGTAAAAAATGTGAATTAAATATATTGGGAACTTCGCTGTCCGAGATTTTTTCGTTAGTAATTGGGTCATTTAAGGTAAACACTTGAGTTTTATTCGTTTTAGTACCTATTTCATCATTGATGACTTTCCAAATTTCTTTCGAAGGATTTTTGCAGTCTCTTAGCCGATTTTCTATGTGAGATTTCCGAGCACGAAGTGTAGCAGACTTAATGAGCTGCGCATAATGTGTAATACACTCTGAGATTAATGCATTATCAGGGTATTGTCGACGTATTTCTATTAAGTCGTTGTATTTACAAATATATTCGGACAGCTCGTCATTCATCCAAGGAACGTTACGCCTGTTATTATTTGTTTTTAAATTCTTAAATGGAAACCGTAAATTAATATAATATGTAAGTATATTGAAAAGTTTATTGAATTTGTAATTAATGTCAAAATAATTATAATTAATAAAACTAAAATCATAATTTGAAATGTCATAATAAAATAAGCGAAACGATTCTTGGTCAAATAACCGACGCTCAACCGTACGGTGTTTTTCATTTTTATTGTGACCGCGCATCCGTTCTATAGCGAGTTCATACCTTTGAGCGTTGTGATCGCTGATAAAAGTGTCCACCGGTGACACACTGAGACAGTCTCGGACGTGGTTGGCTATGCCGCAGTCAATGGAGGACACAGTATCTGCAGTGACGCGAGTTGGAAAAGTTACTGTGTTTATGCAATCATAAGTGCTAAGCAAGTCGTTTACTCGCTGTTGCATATTATTTTCGGTATGATAATTTACATTGTGGTCGCCAATTATAAGAAACTTTTTACCTTCGTCAGTTAATTTATCTAATAATAAATCCAATTTCTCCAAATAAATGTCAAACTCCCCATTTCCTGTCCTATAAAGTGTAACAATAACTAAATTAGTACATAATATTTCTATTGCCGTTATTTCAAAGTGATAAGGCACGCATAGGTCGTGCAGGTCGTTGCGCTGTTTATAAGGCACACTTTCGCGTAAAAAAATGGCTACCCCACCATGCGAATTAGCTCGCGCACGGCAGTATGCGTTCGCGAGGGCATACCCACATAACCTAATACGTTCCAAGTCACTTTTAAGGCACCAAATTTCGCTTAAACATAGTACATCAGGGTTTTCCGCGGTACATAGTAATTCTAAAAGTGATGTTTTATTGCAAATCGCTCGAACATTTTGGTGGATAATAACAAAGTTCGTAATTATTTTGTTAGTGTCGGGCCGCGTTGTACTGTGGAGTTTTTTTGGTGCTTCTGTACTACATTAAACAAACGCACTGATACGCCAGCAGGCCAGTTTTCACTATTACGAGCAGCTCGCTGCTTATCAGCTGGAACTTCAAGACGAAATGAGGAGTACTTGCCTCTGGTCACCACCAGCTTTTCGCACACCGGGGCCGGGATACCTAGCTGTGTCTTCGCATGGTTGACCACATCTTCCACGGTCGTGTCTTCGCTGAGATTGAATACGTGTAGACTCACAACTCGTGGTGCCGCTGCACGTAGTCCAGGGGTACTTTGCTTCTGTTGCACGGAGACGGTGGATTTGAGGCATTGTGGTGCCGGTGCTGATGCAGAAGCCAGTGGTAAAGGGACCAGAGCAGTGCCGTTTTTAGCAGGAGCCTTGTCTTCAGTTGCTCGTGGGCGCTGCATGCCATGGGGAAACGATTTTTTTTAATATCAATTTAAACATCAATATGCTCGTAATAAACATACTGATTTCCTTCCATTTTTATTGTGGAACGTACATTACAATTTATAGATTGTATATACACTAGATATGTCAATCACAATGAAAAAATTACCTGTGATCAAATCAACTCTGGCTAACGTGAGACTCGAATCTTTGGAGTATCGACCCAATGCATAACTAATTTTGCCAACTGTTAACCATCCGTCATTTACCGCGAATTTAACCATTGCAAGCATGATTAATCGTCTTTAAAAGGTATAAAAAGGGGTTAATTTTGAGATATTAATGGTTTCCACGTCCAAATGTCCAGCCGTTGGCTTCGCGCGGAAGGGCGTCGGAATCGGGTCTTATTTAAACTTGGCCACTGATCAAATTTCAAGCTTTGCTCTCTCGCAGCTCAATCTTTGGCCTTGCATCGCTTGCATGGAAGTAAGCCACTATCTGAACCTGTAAGTTTTTGGCCCTGTTTGGAGCTCAGCTTTCTGCCTCTTTTAAAACTCTTGAGCATTGGTCCTTGTCTGATCTTAGCTCCATTGCAGCTCGGCCTTTGGCGTCGCACGAATGCGCCCGCAGGAAAGCTCCAGATCTTTAACACTATGGCTTCGGTCTTTATTAGCCTTCGCCCTCGCTCTGCTCTCTTGTAGCTCCGCCTCGCACAGAAGCGCGCTGTTGGCGTTCGATTCTTAGCTGTATGCTTACCTGCAGCTTATCCTCTGGCCTCGCATTGGGAGGCGTCGAAATCAAGTCTTCGGTGTTACATGGAGCTCGGCCTTGGGCCTCACTTTTTGACATAAATCGGTTTTGTTGGGTCGATGTTGGTTAATGACGGAGCTCGATTTTATTAAAAAACAAAATTTAAATTTAAATCTATTTATTTCGCTAAAAAAGTACTTAAATCTACATACATTTGTGTGCAAAATCTCTAGTATGAGATTATGTGCGCGGTCACTAAAACTCGCGTTTTGATGTTACCTAATAATACATTGAGTAATTCGAAATGTAAATATCTACTTTTCTTAATTTAACTAATGGGTTTATTTTAGTTTGTTTGCCAGTATATTTGCCAGAGCATTATCATTTGTGAAATATTCCTTTAGAATTTTATTGAGTTACGATGATTTTCTATTTTCTAAAATGTGTACTAATTCCTTAGGTAATTTATTTAATATATCTGAACTGTCGACAAGACGTTCCCTGATACAGTATATCCGCAATTTTTAACTTACCACAAAAGATAAGGGCCTCGCTAAGATCTTCCGGCCTGAACCTCGCCAAGATTAAGACCGCCTTTGATGCAGCGCGATACCGCCTATCCACAGTTTATACGATATAAAACTTTTTTCGTATCATTACTCAATAAATTATCCTTGAAAAAAGAAAAAGCATTTATTTTATAACTTTCTTACAGCAAAAACATGTTTTTTCGGTAAAATTTTGGTTTGAATTTTTTTTTCATTAATTGAAGGTGTTTCAAGGCCACGCCGCCGATTCGCCGCCGCCGCCGACCAATTTTGACCGGCGCGCCGCCGCCGGCTAAATGCCTATCGGCGCTCATATCTAGCCTATGTTGCACCAAACCTGAGTTCCACTAGGTTCAGCCAGGGTTCAGCATCAGCTCTATCTTGGGTACTGCTCTCCCAGGTGCTCATTAAGATGTGACGGATGGCCAAAATAGCGTGGGCCTATGTTGCACCAAACTTGTGTTCCACTAGGTACAGCCAGGGTGAACCCTGCCAGCCAGGGTGGTTTGGTGCATCAGCTCTATCTTTGGTACTGCTCTCTCAAGTGCTCATCAAGATGTGACGGATGGCCAAAATAGCGTTGGCCTATGTTGCACCAAACCTGAGTTCCACTAGGTACAGCCAGGGTTCAGCATCAGCTCTATCTTAGGTACTGCTCTCCCAAATACTCATCAAGATGAGACGGATGACCAAAATAGCGTGGGCCTATGTTGCACCAAACCTGAGTTCCACTAGGTACATCCAGGGTTCAGCATCAGCTCTATCTTGGGTACTGCTCTCCCAAGTGCTCATCAAGGCGTGTCGGATGACCAAAACAGCGTGAGCCTATGTTGCACCAAACCTGAGTTCCACTAGGTACAGCCAGGGTTCAGCATCAGCTCAGATCTATGTATACTTAAACCTTCTCCAGAATGTAAGAAACACTTTTCTGAAAACCGCATCAAAATCGGTTCAGCCAAACGCGAGATAATCGCGAACAAATATACATACATACATACATACGGGTCAAACTGAGAACCTCCTTTTTTTTTGAAGGCGGTTAAAAACACCATGCATTGGGTTCATCTTCGTGGTAAATTATTTTTAACTTCGGAGACAGTCGAAATTTTAATATACGAGGGGTATTCAAAATATTCTCGGTATGAGAATGAAAACAAACAAGTACGAAAAGTTTGATATTTTTATTTTTCAATATACTCCCCCCCTATGTTCATACACTTAAAAGATCGATCAATTATTTTTTTTAATCCCTCGTAAAAATATTTTTTATCTTTCGTGTAAAAATGCTCCTCCACTGCCGCCTTCAATGCTTCATCGTCAGAAAATTTATTTCCACGCAGATCCTTTTTAAGATTGGGGAGCAAAAAGAAGTCGCTGGGGGCTAAGTCCGGACTATACGGTGGGTGAGTAACAGTTTTAAACCCACGTTCAACAATAGCTGCCTTGGCAATATGAGCAGTATGGACGGGGGCGTTGTCATGCAGAAGCAGAATACCTTTGGTTAACTTTCCTCGCCTCTTTTCTTTAATTACATCCTTTAATTGACGTAGAATGTTAGCGTAGTACTGTCCTGTGATATTTACACCTTTTTCTTTATAATCGATTAGTAATACTCCTTCACAATCCCAAAATATCGTGGCCATGACCTTGCCAGCTGAAGGGATGACCTTCAACTTCTTGGGATGAGCTGAACCCTTAATGTGCCACTGCATGGACTCTTGTTTACTCTCTGGGTCATAATGATGAACCCAGGTTTCATCTCCAGTAACTATTCTTTGCAGCACCTCATCAGGATTTTCACCGCACAGGTCAATAAAATCGGAACAACAAGCTACACGCATGTCTTTTTGAAGCCGAGTCAGCATTCGCGGAACCCATCTTGCACTTACTTTTGACATATTAAGATGGTCATGTATAATATCATGTACGGTACCAATAGAGAGATTGGTTACTTGTGCTATAGATTTTACCTTCACTCGACCATCTTCCAATATAAGTTTTTCCACTTTATCAATATTTTCTTGTGAAGTAGCTACTACAGGCCGGCCAGGTCTAGGGTCATCTTCAATACTCTCCCTTCCGCGTTTAAACTCGCTTGACCACTTTTGAATGGTAGATAAAGAAGGAGCAGACTCACGGTAAACACAATCCATTTCCTCTTTTATGGTTTTTTGATTTTTACCCTGTTTTGTCAAGAATTTTATCACGCATCGATGTTCTAATTTAGTTAACATTGTCAATTCGCACAGGATGTTCATGTTTGTTCAGCAATTGCAGAAAAACAAAAGACTATCTCGGTTCGAATTATACTTTTTTTTTATGTCAATGAATAAACCTTAGCGGCCAGTAACGAAAGAAATTTTAGAAGAGGTCGTAAGATATCAATACCGAGAATATTTTGAACGCCCCTCGTACCTATACGTTTTATATAAGTTATATTTACCGAGTAAAATGATTCCCGTTATTGTCATTTTGGATACGGAACCATACAATAGAATTTGTTATTGTCGAAAAGAGACTAACAAAATCAGTTATATAAAAAGAAATGCAGACACAGGATGTTGCATGACATTATCGAGACGAGTTGAAGTGTTGATAACAAGAAAATGATAAGAAAAAGATAGTTACGCTCTATACAACTCTACGAGTATCAGGGAACGTATCATGTTAAGCTCATTTCTACATTTAGGTAATGATAGAAAAGGGATAGCTAGGGAGAACACAAAACCAAACAGCCAGCCGAAAAACAGCTAAAAAACTTACAAGGAAATAAACACAGACAATATAAAATTAAACTCAACCTACATGTAGACCTCGACGCAGATCAATTGCAAATAAAATATATATCAAACAAATAATTACATATAGAAAGAGCCCGTCTATCAATAGCAAATTACTTTAATTTCTTAGGCAAACAAAAATACAAATTAAAGATGACAATGACTTATAGCTCCTATCACCCAGCTGTATTGATGTCTTCAATCTCAAGATTAATAACGATTCAATGGCTCTAAAAACGAAAGCAGTCCATTTACGAGCCTCGAACGTTAGTAAAATTTACGATAATACCTGTGTGTGTGATGGGTTTATACTTAGTTGCGGTTGATTGGTTGACGCGTCAAGCTAACTATGTTGTATTACTGTTATTATTCAAAAACACCGCCGGTAATACAATTAACGGCAGAGCGATATAATTAGGCGTTATCCACGCGAAGCTACTACGTTGTAATCGTTTTCTTAACCATTTCTTCGAGGCATTTTAAAGTTTGCCTTATAAAAAATCACAACCCAACATCTAACTCTGTGGAACGAGTATAATCGTGCTGTTTCGTGTAGCTGCTTTGGCAACGATGAAAATCACAAATACTTATTTAATTTATTAGTTGGCCTATTTATTATTTAATAAAAACATGGCATTTAAATATGTAGTCTAAATAGGTTAACCTGATTAAGCTGTGGTGATTTTTTTGCACATACATATAAAAGTTATGCAAATTCGTGTGAATTATATGTTGTATCAAAACACCTTGTGCATGAGAATAAATATTAGCCACGTTTGTGTTGTGAACTTGTGGTGTCATAGGTTGCGTGTGCTGCATGCTGTGAGTGCATGCACAACAACAGGTATTCATTTTCTGAGTGTAGACATGCTTATTTTATATCTATTTATTAAAAAACATTAAGACAAAACAGATACTGAAATATTTGAGTTTTTTTTATTAATCACTGGATTTAAAAACCGTCCTCCTGCGGGCCTAAGATCGTGGCGATGGCACTTTTATTATCCATCATACTTGCCATTATTTTTCAATGATATGCTTCATAGACGCTAAACGATAAAAGTGCAACCATCATATTCGTATTGAATTATAGCGTAAGTATCTATAAAGTAGAAAAAACACACAGTTTTAAGTATTGCGATTGAAAACTGTTTGGGCTAAAAAACTTTCTTTTCTTGATTCCAAGCGTAAAATTATCAAATTTTTGATTATGATAATAAAATACTCGTAGCATAATATTCTTCCTACCTAAAAGAGGGAAACAAAGTATTATATTTTGGCAATAAAATATATAGTCACTACGCTTTGTACTTGTACACGTAGGTGTGTATTTTCATACGACTAGATTCCTAGCGTGATCTGGGTAAATTAGAATGTCGTTTTAAAACTTAGCGTATATCAGCAATTTATTCAACAAGTGATAACCAGGTGTTGAACATTGGCTAGTGATATCATTTGCAAGCCTTGAAGTGCAACTTCATGCCTGATAAGAGTCACGTAAGCGGAAAAACATATGTGAATGAACATTTCTGAAAATGCTGCAAATGTGCATAATGAAGATGAATGAAATCGTATACGCAACACGTTACAACTAGCAAAGTTATGACTAAACAATGAGTAAGAAACAGATACACGCCTAAAATAAACGTTGCAGAATACTCACTTCATCCTGTTCTCGGAAAACTGGTCAATAAGTCGGCATAAAGTCGAGTGTTTCGAGTCTTTACCTTTAACACTTATTTTCTTCAGACTTGTCATTAAGTCGGGAGTCCGAGTTATTTTGAACTTGTTACATACTTGTGATTCTCTCTAGTGAAAGGTTCTAAATTCAAGTATTATCAGTTTTCTAGATTAAGTGCCAGTTGCACCATCCGTATTTGACAGACTGATCAACGACAGCCCGCGCGTCGCGGCGATTTACTATGAAACTCTCCATACAATAAAATTTAGCGAACTCTTTAACGAGGACAAACAGTTTGGTGCAACCGACCCTAAGTGTCCAAAAAGTGTGTGTGGAAATTCGAAAAATCAACTCGGGAACACAATTTAATAAAATTTCATTTTATTAAACAATGGAGTTTCGTTACTAAACTAAACTGAGATGTTCATTCAGATTTATATGACAAAACCGACATAAGTCTTAACCAAAGTTAGGTTAGTTTCACTGCCCCGGTCGGTCTACCTATTGTAGTAATAAACACAGACCGTAAAAATGAGGTGATCTGTGAAAATAAATAAGTTTCCAATTTAACAGAATAATCTAAAAGACGTGGTTGATAACAAGGCTCAATTTTAACAAGCTCTTATTACCTATAAATGTGTTTCATAAATTATGTTCAATATAGGTAATAGAGAGGTGTGGAAAAGTTGATTTTGCACTAAGTAGTTAACTACGTATCTTATCTAATAATTTAGATTCTAAATGATGTACCCATATATTTACGTTCTTCGAAATCGACTCGAAATTTCGCTAGCTAGGTACTTTAAAACAAGTGCTCTTGAGAAGATGTCACCAACATAGATGACGGATGCAATACTGTGCTCATTCGCAATTCGCACTCGTCGGAAATATTTACAGGTACACGTACCTAACAAAGTTGTTGTAAGAAAAAAAGATTCAATGTGTTAAGCAACAGAAAGTATTAGACAAGTATTGACGAAACATTAACTTTGCATAAAACAACTTGCAAGATATTTGTTGTGTTGTAAACTGTTCGATGACCTTAAACTTACAAGATGTGAATCATGTGAATGTGAACAGTCACAAGTCATTTCATACGTTTGTTCCGTGAATGTCTTGCAAATATTACAACAAATACTTATTACGAATAAGACATCACGCTGTCGACTCACGCTGATTAATCTATAGAACATGTAAGTGTTGCCTAGCTAAAATACCGTTTATAAAATAACTGTAGTTTCTACTTCAGTTAATATTGAACGGACATACTTTGTCTAAAAATAGTAGTAGACTTGAAAAACTGGCCTTCTGCGGAAGCAGGTGGAAAATTGCAGTTATAACCCACCCTCTAGACAGAGTAATATCCGAGTCACCCAACAATAATTATAAAGACTACCATATTAAGTGCAAAAATGTACTGAATTATGTTACAAGAACATATGTACGATAAGAAATAGGTACATATATCCTGCTCTTTGTTTTAGTCTTAGACACGTCTAAAATCGCCAGGATTTTTTTGTCATAAGTATATTCCGACAAAGACAGATATTCGGATCACTAAACACATTCACATATCAAACTAAATGTAAAGGCAACTAAACCAGAAATAGACAGCGTTACCTCTTTTGTACAGGACTCTGTTCCCAATCCCCGTGATGAATAGCGCCTTGTTACTTACTTACCCTTAGAACAAAGACCACGACTTTCTATTTGCTTCAATTCAAACACGCCTGAATGTTGAGATTTATGAACTTTTTGAATCCTTAACGACACAAACCGAAATAACTTTTATGTGCTAAGTAATAAGAGCGTAAAAAGCTATTGGTCCATTAAAATGGTTTATTGAAACTGTTCCTTCACAGTTCAAGTGGCAAGGTTACAAAGGTCAGGGTGAATGACCAGACGGAGCTTTTTTTCTTTATTGTGAAGTGACACGCGAATACTAATGTAGATGTTAATGTTAGGCTTTAATCAGCTAATTGGGAAATGAAACGATGCTCGAGTTGTCTGGTCTGGGCATCGGAATGGCATTTACAATTTTACGATCCCCTTCAACGCAGAAAAGGAAAATACGTATCACAATTATGTACTTGGAGTTACAAGTTTACCTAAGTATACTAGCTGTTGCCCGCGACTTGGCCAACATCAACATAAGTAGTACACAGCGCTGCAAAAATTTGACAACCATAACATTTTTCTGCCAGTGTCTTTGTGTTTATACACAGATTATGTGAAGACCAAAAAATATTCTTACCCAATATAAACTTTTAACCCATTTTTAACCCCCTCAGATGATGAAGTAAATACTGATTTTACTTTGCTTGTTTTCTAAAATCATTACTACGAAGTTTCAAGTCCCACACTTAAAAAAAAATCGTTCCCGATACGAGTACAAACTTTCAACCACTTTTTAAACCCTATACCCGTTATCTGATGGCGACTACTGTACCTATTCCAGGGTAGCAGATACTTTTAGCACATTATTTCATCCGCTATTATATTGATGCTGACTAAACTTTAATAAGACAGCAATAAGATAAGTAATACCTACTAAAACCTGTCTAGTAAATATATAAAGAAAATTAGTTATCGTACTTATCGTACAGTAAATTAATCCTTTTTAGGGTTCCGTAGCCAAATGGCAAAAAACGGAACCCTTATGGATTCGTCATGTCTGTCTGTCTGTCTGTCTGTCCGTCCGTCTGTCCGTCCGTATGTCACAGCCACTTTTTTCCGAAACTATAAGAACTATACTGTTGAAACAGAAAACTAGAAACACACACACAAAAATAGAAAAAAAAAACAATAAATTTTTGGGGTTCCCCATACTTAGAACTGAAACTCAAAAAAATTGTTTTCATCAAACCCATACGTGTGGGTTTAGGGATAGGTCTTCAAAAATGATATTGAGGTTTCTAATATAATTTTTTTCTAAACTGAATAGTTTACGCGAGAGACACTTCCAAAGTGGTAAAATGTGTCCCCCCCCCCTGTAACTTCTAAAATAAGAGAATGATAAAACTAAAAAAAATATATGATATACATTACCATGCAAACTTCCACCGAAAATTGGTTTGAACGAGATCTAGTAAGATTTTTTTTTAATACGTCATAAATCCCCTAAATACGGAACCCTTCATGGGCGAGTCCGACTCGCACTTGGCCGCTTTTTATTTCAGATATTATTTATAGGCCTGGTGCGATTTACAACCATTATGCCCATTGATAATTTCCGCCACAGCAATTATAAAGCAATTCCAATGAATTATACAATTGATAACATCTCCCGTGTTTGCATACACTATTGTAATTGGAAATCTACTCTTCCATATATGTAACAAAGTTGACAATGGCTTGGCAAAATGATGATAATTCATAGGCTATTACGGATAGTGTTAATTTGTCCATAATAACATTTCTATGTACATGCGTTTTTGGTGCAAGTAACTAAAGGATAGCTTTGGTTACAATTAGTTACTACATAATTTTGTATTGTTTGACCTAGTATACATATAATAATAATTAATTACGATACAAGTGTGAAAAATAGAAAATTCGCAACGAGTGGCGATAAATTATAACACTCCCGACACGAGTTGCGAATTACCTACCTACTTATTCCCACGTGTATCGTTAAACGCTTTACAGTACATATGGCAATTTCAATTTTCGAAATACATAGTTACGTAATATGCTTATTATCGGACTAGCGCGGTAAAGTAGCACCATATAATGTAAGTACATATGGTACTCCTTCCTCCCCCGACATTTATGGAACTCAAAACTACTGCCTCATTATCATTAATAAAAATACGTCAGCGACACACTTATCACTTAGCCCTAACTAGTTTGACAAAAAGAAAGATCCTGTTCTAACACCTGACGGGGGAATCATATGGGCGTTGTATTCACGAAGATAAGATTGGCCGGCCATATCTGTCCTAGAGGTAACAACAAATTGTGTATTAGAATGGGATATTATATTTGGTTTTATTTATGTTGTTGCATGCCCCAAAACAGCATGACTTGGCGTTTTAGAGTGCATTGTTTATAAATAAAACAATGAGCTGCCATCATTGTCTAAATATCCTATTTGTGGCAGGCTATTTGTACATCTACTTTACAATGTACAAATTTACATGTTCCGTTATCGTTTAAACTAAAATGTAGCACAAGTTCAAATTTTAATACCATAAATACCATATTTAAAAGTTACTTACTCAGGGCAGGTTAGATTTGTAAGTGCTAAGACTCCACAACTCCATTGGATAATTGTTTCTAAAAGTCATATCATATTTCCTGTACTACGTTGAACAATTCTACTTTGACAACAAAATGTAGTAATAAACTTCAAAAATGACTGCACGTTTTTTTAATGAACATTGTATTATTGTTACTTTTCAAAAATATTCCTCATACTTTAAACTTCGTCCTAATTTAAGGCTATTGTTTTATACGTACCAAATATTTTATTCGTGGTGTCTCGCTGTGCTCCACAGTTTGTGGCACACGCCACCTGCGCGCGGCACGTGGCGCCCCGTAGCGTGCGTGTCGTACGAAAGAATGGGACACACCCGCCAATATGACTCCACAGATTAGTGATGGGTAGGACATCAATTTAAAATGAGTTTGTATGAGTACCTCATTTTCTAAAATGAGGTGTTACAATGTCTTACTTCAAATGAGGTGAGGTACTAGTATATTTTCAGCATCGACTATTCCATTAATTCCAACAGCGACAATTTTTTTATGGAAGGTTTATGTATAATTTGTTAACCCGTGCGAAGCCGGGGCGGGTCGCTAGTTATTATATAGAAGTGACTAACTTACCACCTCAGATTAATGTGATGCGCGAGAGTAAATGAGTAAAATGAATAGAGGAGTGAAGTAAGACATTTTTGCGGTACGAAGTACTGCGACAAATTAACAAAATGAGTGGTACAAATGAGGTGCCTCACGAGTGAGCGACTCAACACTACCACAGATAACTGATATCACGGATCTACTAAAGCCCGATTACTACTAACCATTAATGTTTATATAACTTACAAGATTTACTGGACTATAAAACTTGAACAGGTAACATCCTGAAGCCTGGCTTACCGGAGGCGCACAAGATATTATAAATGTATTAAGGTCCCGTATAGTGTCGAAGGCATAATTTTATAATTATACTGTTCCCTGTATTTGCCGCAATTAATGCAAGATTCCTGTTTTACTTAGATTTTTCATTATTTTAAGTACAGTCTTCGTATTCATTATTTCTCTTTATATATTATTTATTGTATCTTTTAATTGAGATCTAAAGCATGATTTCTATTAAATGCACCAATTTAAGTTGCTCAGGTAAGGTAAGTACCTATCGTGTTCTTGGAATTGTTAGATCTAATACGTGTCATATTAATAAATATGTGTTTCCCACGCTGCGTGTCCTCCTCTGTCAACATATTGCAGACTTCCACGACTCGTCGCATCTGCTCTCATTGTTTAGCTGCAGCGAGGCAGTGCATCAATGTCGTTGCCAGTTTTTATTTCATTGTTCTTGTCACTAACGGTCGTATCGGCAACAATGTTTTAATTCATACTTTTTGTCTAGACTATAAAAAGCTCACAACAATAAGTATAACCTTAATCTTCTAAAAGTATATTGTTAAATGTTCATTGCGTAATACCTGACAGTACAAGGTTACGGCCACTAAAAACAATCATAAGAATCACCACAGTCATCATTATTAATTGGCTGTATTTTATACGTCCTGCTGCTTTACTTATGGGCCTTCGCTCTTAAAGATGAAACGTGGTCGGAAAAAACAAACCTCAAAAGATATAGAAACAATTCCTACACAATAGTACATTATTGCAGAGGCCGGGAAAGGGCAATTCGTGGATGAGTGTCGATTTTGTCGGACGACGCGAAGCGGAGTCCGACAAAGAAGACGAATCCACGAATTGCTATTCCTGCCGAGGCATATATAGTGCTTTTCTCCAAACATGCGAGGAAATAAGGTAAAATTATAATTATTTAAGCATCAAGCATCACTCAAATCGAACCTTCATATCAAAAATGTCAAAAACAATTTCCCTCTTTAATTAATTTTTAAAAGTTAAGGGTATAAACTATAAACTTATTCTGCCAGTCAGTACCATTCAATATTCGTTCATTCAATATAACTGTGCAATATAGTTGGTCAAACCAATTTGTCAGTCAGTAAGAACTATACCCATCCTTTACTTTCGGGTGCTAGTACTGTAAGACAAAGATAGTATGATTCTCTCTGTCTATGTTTGAAATGAGAAAGTCCTTTGACAAACTATATAAGCTTTATGAACACGGATGAGATCCTTAAAAAAATATAAAAATAATCTTTGATTTTATTAAGCAGTATTCGCACGATCATACACGAGCACAACGGTCTTGTAAGAACGAGACAAGTAAGGTCGTTTATCTTACTATCTCACTCTATCCTATAGCTTGAAATGATAGCTGATGTCGTGTAGACGCGGCTCGCGGCTATAATAATTGGCTGTTTGCGTTTTTAATTTTTAAAAAGTAAAAAACACTACAGTAATAAGTCATTACTGTAGTGTTTTTTTCATTCCCGTCCGCTAGAACAGGACAGCGATAGTTTGATTTTTTTTAATTAGAGTTTGACAATAACGAATAACTTCCCGTACTATTTTTGGTACAATAAGGTGAACATTTCCGAGCATATTGGAGAAAACAATTTTTAACGGGTATTCAGAGTTATCAGGCAACTATTACACAAAACTAGGAAAAACAATCATAGTTCCCCCTCGTGTATTTGTTCGTCAATCCACAGTCCATAATTACAGTTAAGAACAATTAACACCCGAACGAACTACCCGCGAACTAACCCTACTCGGGGTGGAGCCGGTCAACAACCTCTTACAGAATGAAACAATATTAACCTGCCCTACTTTTCTTCAATGCAATGTCGTAAATATGTTTACTGTTCGTTTAGTACAAAATATTTTCCAATTTTCTGGAGAAAATCTTATTGTTTTTTTTTACAAAATGCTCTGATACGAAACACGCAATACGATTTAATTGACCAGCTGTCTCCAGGAACTACAACCCGGCGGATATGACATGTGTACAAGTGCCCCAAATATTTACAACCGAAAAAGGGCCCTGGTTTGGCCCTTAAAAATAAGACAAACAAGTACTCTCACTTCAAGTTGATCGAGAGTCCACATGGTCTTTTTTATTTGAAAATCTTCTTTCAATGGACACGGTTAGTCCATTCATTGGCATAGCCCGAACTGTTTACTTTGACGGAAATATCTCGATCGGCCTATTTACATAGATGGAGATAAGTCGAAATATTCTCTAAGAATTCCCCATGAACTTTCTATTGGTTTTGATGTTTAGAGTAATTTAACTTCAACGTAACGTTTGTTCCATTTTGTAGTCGTGTTCGGAACACGTTTATTATAGCATTAATTAAACCAAACTATAGACAAAACAAACCAAAACTTAGTCTTGTTAGACAACAACACTAAGCTTGTTTTGGTTTGTTTTAATGCAGAAAACTACAATAACTTGGATCAAACATTAGCGTAAAAAATAGTTAAGGGGAATTGCTAGAGGGAAAAATCGATGAGTCGGCAGGATAACACCTGATAAGGCTGCGATAAAAACAATCTATCAATTTTTAATATTAGGGTTAACCACGAAGATAAAACTTTTAATAAAAACAAAAAGAGCGAGTACCTACCAGCAAAATAAATTATAAAGACGTCAAATATTTTATGCAATGCCACAGTTATGCCCTGCATTACATTAATGGAATCACTGCAGTATGCAATTTCTCTAGTCGCACATATTGAAAGTAATCGCGTTTCTGCGCCGGCTACCGATTTGTCCACGGTTGTCGAGCTGTCATACAAGTAACATTATTATTCGCATAAAACGGGGCGGCGGCGGCGCGTCGGTAGCGGCCAATTGCACTGATCCTATAATCTGGTTTACAGCAAGCGTGACCATGAATACGGAGGGCATATCAGTGCATTGTACAGGACGGTAGAGCCAAGAAATTATTAACACAAAAAAATCTTAATACATAGTATAGTTTGCCAAAAATTAAGATGAAAGTGATGAAAGCCTAATAAATAAATATTTGAGGACAATCTTTCACAGACGGATCTAGCCCCAAACTAAGCAAAGCTTGTAGGTACTATGGATACTAGGACTAGGCGCCGACATACACAGGTACGTAAAAAGATAAATACATAAGTATATACTTAGATACATAGATAACATCCATAACTAAGGAAAAAAATATTGGTGATAAACACGCAAATAGATGCCCTTACCGTGATTCGAACCCTGGACCTCCTGCTTCGTAGGTCCACTACCGAGACTAGCCTAAGAGGCCATATGTATTAACTGTACCGTTCGATAATTGCCTTTAATTGATTAAGACTGGTTGAATCTCAAAATTGGAAAGATGACGCTGCTCAGCAGACATTGAGTCCTGTAATTCTCAGATCAGAATAATAATCAACAGTGCAATAATGGCCATCTGGTTTTATTCATCGTAAAATATGGCGTTCAGGCAATAAACTATCACGTTGTAGGTTCTCACAATGGTGAAAACGAATGAACACGAAAGTTTTTAAGCCTTCCTATAAGTAGTACACACAATAATAACTACAATCAAAGAAATTATTAATGCTAAATTATATGTCATGCACGCTGAATGCACATTATTACCAATATGTAAAATTGTATGATGTTCAAATTGTGAAATATTTAACAACGTCCGACTTGGACATGACATTGTATATTTTCATCTTATATCGTATACAGTATCGTATAGGCCGTGTGGTGGCCGAGGCGACTAAGTCCACAAAAGTAGCAAGAAGGTATTTCGTTACAGGGGAGATGGTCCTCTTAGCATTGGTTTGAAATCCATCTAGGAGAAGGATACTCTAAAATAAAACCCGGAATGGAGTTTCCGTAAGGCGCGAGTAGGGTCCAACCTGAAATAAGCGGCAGATTCCTGCAGCCGACCTGTCTTCACACGTATTGGCTCGCCTTTCCTGTGGGATAAGACAGTGAAGCCGAGAGGATAATGCAGGTGCTGGGCATCCCTGCGTTTCCTTAATTCCGTCCCAGGCGGTGTAATAGGATATATCTCCGGTTTTACACCATAAATCGTCTGCAATAGACGCTATAAGGCCAATGATGATGATGATATCGTATACAATAAAGTGTCTACATCAACAACAACTAGTCAACAACATGTACGAGAAGCCATTAGAAGGAAACAATGGTTCCGCATTTAGTTCGGCTCGTTAGCCGGAGGAAGAGGGCCGGGCCGGCACCGAACACGTGCCCCGGCTTCCTGTGCTGCCACGTTTGATGATCACGGCTCTCACGCCATCTTGAATTTTACATCTGACAACGTTTCATCATTTTCGGTTAAGTTTATTTTTATATTCGACATGCAAAGACATCGTGATCTACTCGTGATATATCAGGCACAGGGAAGGCTGTGCAGGCGTTTTATCGGCATACCTACACGTAGCTCAGAGTCCAGATTGTTGTATGGTTTTGCTTTTCAGCTTTTCAGTAAAATTGACATCTGAAGAGAATAAACAACCCTTCTCATTGTAATAAATTTCCTCGATGCCTACTTTTAAGTATTTCTAATTATCGGCTGAAACGACTAACTGTTGGTAACTGTAATAGAAATCTTTTACTACCTTTTTGACGAGCGTTCGATACCGAGATATCCGTTCACTGATTAATGCCTAGGGCTTGCAAATATTCGAAACTTTCAGATATTCGAATATTCGACTTTTTCTGACGACGTATTCGAATATTCGAATAATTATTCGAATATTTTAAAAAATAAGAAAAGGAACGAGAAATCGATTTATTATCGTTTTATTCAAAAGCTTTTATCACATATTGCTAAAACTAAGGATATTTGGCAGAAATCCACTTAATTGACTAGATTTTATCATCCTACTATTTATAAGATGCCCACATTTATAAAAACAAGTAAAACGCCAAAATTAGACGTATTTAATATTTCTAGATAAAACTTATTATAAATGCGTCGTTGCGTGAAATAATATAACTTTAACCATCCAAACACCTAGGTATGTAAGATATTTTTTTCAGTAGGTAATTATTTTCCGATTTAAATTAACTTGTAATCACTCAGAGGCCTGTAAAAAGGCCTTTAATTTCATTGTATTTTGAATCTTTATTGACTTTATTTGTTTTGGCAAGTTATTACTCCTAATGGTCGGCTAATTATATAATATTGGAATATACAAGGGAAAAAGTTAGTTGAGTACTGGGTGGATTATTCGTCAGCTAAAGGTGCATGGTTAGATTACCAAGTTGGGCAGGTTTGGTATGATTAAATGTGAGAATTGCGATAAGTGGCAAGGTTTAGACTTCAAAAATTCGCTTAACGTACGCTTGTACTGAATAAACAGAATGACCCTTTAACTTAAAACTTACGCACCGTAAAAATAACATACTTTTTGATTTCGTTTTCTTTTAAATTGAGTAAGGTTTCACTGTATTCACGAAGTCTATCGAGAGGAATACAGTAAAAATATTATTTCCTTCGTATTTGGGTACCTGCCGTTCCTCATTCACTGTAAATACCCGTAAAACACACAGAAACTATAACTACAGCGGATAACATAGATTTTTTTATAGTAATAAAAAATATTCGAATATTCGAAACCTGAGCGGCCGAATATTCGAATATCAAAACAGGTCGAATATTCGACAAATTCGAATATTCGAATATTCGAATTGCAAGCCCTATTAATGCCCAAGTGAGAAAGTAGATAGGTACTTTATTTATTGGTAATTCATTGGTGATTTAACAGAATAAAGGAAACAAACCAATTTCTTAAACTCATATTGTCAGTTTAACACTTAAAATACAATTCAATAAGCTTCAGCTTTTGTAGATTATTTCTTACTGAACATGCATGCATGATAAAGGATAATCCTCAATCGAAAAACATTTCTGTCATGATATTTCAATGTACGAGATAATATTTCAACCAAACCTATTTCGAAATAACAGGTACAAAGTAATTCACAAGTCAGTTCAGGTCGCCAATATATTTAAATGTTGCACTACGTTACGAAGTATTTATGTACGCACAGTTATTAAGGAAGTCAGTTTTACTTTCAACGCATACCAACCAAAATAATTGGATTTATGATACCTAAATATTACACAACAAAACAATTACCTAATATAATGGTAACTATGGAACATTCTCTTTAAATTATGTTCATATTTTGATGACGATACAAACAAAAGTGTCATATAGTGACACGTATCCCGTAAACGTACAAACATTTGTATCTAGTTACATCGCTCTCACGAGGCGTGGGAACAGTCTGGACAACGGGTACAGAACATACTGTATATGTTGCTGCCATAGCACTGAGTGCGACGCCTGAGTGACCACTATAAGAGTGACCTTTAAATGCGTAACTACCATCGGCAATCCAAGATCAAACTCATTCTGGATCGTTTGAGGCGACACGTTCGGTGAGCAACGCATGTAACTGTAGGTACTAATACTCATAAAAAAAAGACAACGAGTAGCTTACTTCTTACAACATACGCCTATTTAGAATGACGGTAAACTGTCAGTTTATTAAGGATGTATGTGATCCTGGAGTGCAACGAGAACTGTATCATATACAATGAGATGCGGAGACACATTCGAACATGAGTTAGAAAATGTAGCCTATAATGTAATTAATACTTAAAAAAATAGCAATCGCTTGTGGTAGAAATCAATAAATCGAAATTGAAAACAAAACTAAACAAGCCACAGCTTGCATGAGATTCAATTCCGTAGGTAAACGTAATAAGTATCCCCTCAAACGCTGTAGCTACTTTTTTACAACAAATCATCAATATCAACTGACGTTTAGTCGTGAAAAGGTTACACCCAAACGGACCTCATTCGCGTTCATTTCTACTGGAGGTGTGTTATTTGTGTGTGTAAAGTGTTATATTATAAAAAAGAAAATATGTACTTCAATAATCGACAGATGAGTAAGTAATAAATCATCACCCATCATGATTGTTTTAGACGTGGCATCCCTAACAGACTGGATCAGTAAACATGAACTACCGTGCGCCTGCACTGCACCGCGCTGCTATCTGCGCACTAAAACTATAAAGCGCGATAGTCGCGATACACGCGAAAATTAAACACCACGTTTGCACCGCGATAGTGGTGTTAAGTGGGGCTGCTGGAAAGTTTTATGATTCCTGTTTCAGTTTTCAACAACAGTCATTAGAGAATTGTAAATTTCTAGTTGCTTCTTTATAGTTACTGTAGCGATAACCTACCTACCCCTCCGGGAAATAGGCGTGATTTGATTATATACATGTATGTATTTATATAACCTTCGAATACCTAGTGTGGACCTACCGCCAACATCGAAAAACGTTATCTGCCTCTCTATTGCTCTTGCGTACTCGTATTGGAACGAAATAAAGAACAAAAACAATTGTTGTTTGTTAAAAATACCATCCTCCTTTAAGTTTGGCATATACATTATGTATATACTAGTATTTTTTAATCTGGGTTTTTATTCAAACATATGACCATTCGGCTAATATATGACAATGTCGGAGTAGTTATCAATCAATATATAATAGAGGAAGCCGTTTGATCACTTACCGTGCGTCTCCGAAATGGGAAGCCCCAACAAACAGAATCTGTGTATTGCTTACCTGTAACAAAAGCAATCGATCGTTGTTATCGGTGCAACACAACAACAGATAACAGGAGAATTCAAGTACCTGGTTGATAAGATTGTGTTCAAAACGCCTTAAACAGTTAACAAACAGTCTGAAAGGTACAGAAATAGAAGTATACCTACTATGTCTCAATGGTTACTCAAGGTAGGTATGTATATTTGTTTATTTTCAATTACGTGCCAGTTCAAAATAAAACTAACAAATACACATAATCATTATCTCAATTCATAATGTTTCATAAATCATAATACATCATTACAATTATTTGATAGAAACTTATCGGACCAAAGGGACCATCTGATGAACTAATGAGATGAAATTGAATCTCATTATAAAAGTAAACACAGCCGGTCCAGCTAGGGTTCGTTAGTGGCCGAGGTCCGGTTACAAAAGCCTGACGGACGGTTAAATTAACTGAGGGCCTACCGCGAACCACGTTCGACGTGTCGCCTCCCTGTCACACTTACGCACGAATCAACAAGGGCGACAAAGAGGCATCACGACGAACGTGGTTCGCGGTAGGCCCTCTGCTCCTCCGTTACGGTGCGAGACGCAAGGAAATGAAACAGACGGGCAGAATATTAGCTGCTGAGAGAAGGCAGTGACGTGTTCCACTATTTTAATACATATTTAGGAAATTGTTTTACAATCGAATTTGGGATTTTATAAAATTATATTTTAGTTATAATCGGAGGACATAAAAGTGAACTATTTCATTTCTGGCATTAACACACACTTAACTAAAACCTTCAGCGTCTTTTCAAATGCGACTAATGATATTCAATTCAGTTTTATTTACTCTTTTGAGCCTCCCAAGTCAGTCGACGACAAAATCCAACGAAACCGTACGTTCAGTATTCATTAAGTTAGTAATTACTTTCCGGCAAAGACGTTGTAAGTGTTATATATGTTAACGGTAAAATCTTAATTGGTATGATGTCCCTGGCTTAAGTATTCGATTTTATTGAATTTCCACTCTGTATTTAATAACGAAGTCTTTATTAGTTTTGCATGATTCACCGTTAGTTTCACTAGACTTATATCGACTTTTTCGGCGTCGAAATATCGGGAGCTCGAAAACAATACAAAAGGTAATCACGGTTCATATCCCGATCGATATAAGTCTAGTGAAGTCTTTATTTGCTTGAATGCTCGTTGCCCGCGGTTAAAGTTAGAAACTACTTACGTTTTCTGGGACTACTAGACTTGCAAATATTATCTACCCCGCCGCTGTCCCTGCTGTTAAATGTTGCAATAAACGAAAAACAATTAATATTAATACATCTTCCCCAGTGGTGGTAATCGCGTATTTTTCGTGTCAGTATTCCTATTTAAAATATAGATAGTAAAACTAATAAATCACATGCCAAAATTACTAAGACGTATCTAACTACATAGGTATACTGCGATTTATTAACCGTTCAATTTACTAGTACCTACATAATTACTAATGTAGTAATGTATTAGTGAAATTAACATTTACCCCTGGTTCGTTATCTAAGGAAGCAAAACTAATACAGTGAAACTCGATTCGCAGTTAAATAAGAGGTAAATGAAGCCAATGCATTATATTATAATGGACCTGCAAAGCAAAAGTGAATTGTCGCAATCTTTACCAACCAACTTGACATCGTGACAATGACCACTTTTAAAAAGTGAAGCCGTTATAATGTTTGCAATATGACAAACACAACATTTCGTATATAATAGTTTGCCTATACAATATCACTGTAACAGTAATGTCCCAAATTTTATTAACAAAGATTCAGGACAAGAAAAACGACAACAAAGATCGTTCTGAACTGAAGTCAGTTCAGGTTAACAAAACAAACACAATGGCTAAAGAACTACAATACCAAACAGAACCAAATAAGGCATTTAATGAAAACGAAGTAGAATAAGCAATAACAGCTGCAGAAAGGAGCAATTTCTAGACAAACCTAGTGCTTGCGCCCACGCACCTTAAACGTCTTAATAAATAACCTTACTTGGGTTCATTTTGTATGTATTACGGCCCACGGGCGCTCTTCACCTCATTTGTGCGTTTATCTTAGGTAAATGAGTGATCAATCTATTAAGTACACATTAAGAAACTGTTGCTAGAGAAAATAACGGAATAAGTTTTTGGAAAAAGTTATATTTTTGGTACAAGCTTTTACTGTTGACTGTACTTTTCTTTCCACAGGCTTTCATCGAGACAATTGTTAAACCCCCAAACACAATTAGGTTGCGTAGTTTCATCACAGAGTTCCTATGGACACCTCTTGATTTGACCCATACTAACAAACCATCTAAGATACATCAGGGCAAGTTAAATAAAAGCTTGTAAAAAATAACAATAGTTTATTAATTAGCACAACATTCCATGCCTGATCTTTCTTCCTGTCATCTCTCACCACAATTGTCTGCACACATACAACACGTGGAAATTACTACAACCAACACCCAACCTTGTCGTTAAAGTTAGACAAATAATATATTGTCCAAAAATCAATTCTTCATGATTCTTTCAACAATATTTTACAAATTTTGAAGAGCTTTTAAATAAGAATGTACTCGTAGATTATTGTTCAAGCACACACTTCCACCTCGAATAAACCGTCAGATTTAACCCCATTCGCTCATACGAAACCCACGCTCTCGTGTAATGAGCCATTGAATTGGAGAACCTTCTAATTAGTCCCATCTTGCAGTATGAGAGCCTGGTCCATTCAAACGTTATCCGATAGAGATAATTGGAGTATATGAACATGTGTGAGACCGCGCACAATGTTTAGAAATCTGGCCAATTATGTTGATGAAGGATGTTTATGCATGCCAACCGTCTGTGTCACATATCGCTGTAAAATTGAATCTGTAAATGCACTTATTGAACTTATCCCTAGCATTTTATCAAAATCCTACCTGTACCTTTCTTGACCAAAGTATGAATCTTGGCACAGTTGTTCCTTATTGTCAAAATAAGGTAGGGTTTTGCACCAAACATCCATGCAATATCGGCAAGAATAGTTCTCAACACTCAAAAGATCGTCAGCGATCATTATCTGCAGATAACGCATCACTCCTCGATTACGGAATTTATTTGATTCATCAAAAAACGCGTCATTCGCGTGGATTCTTTATATTGGATGTTTTACATTTATTTTCAATACTAGGAGTAAAATGTTCATATGAAAACCATTTTTTTTCTACGTTTTTACTTTCTAAATTTGAAAATAAAAATGGCCACTTAGCGTTTTTAATGTACGAACAAAATGCGACCATTTCCGAGCATGTTGACAAAAATAATGTTCGTTCCCGATACAAACAATCAACCACCTTTTCACAACCTTAGGGGTTGAACATTTCAAAATCGCGTCTTATTTCTCGTACACTTCTTACCTTCGATCAACACGGACTTCCGACACGTCGGAAGGGATAGGCCCAAGCGATATCTTGACATTCAAATCATTCTGCCATTTTTCGCGGGGGGGAACGTGCACACAGTCGCACTTTTCACACACTTACGTACAAAATCCAATCTGTAATGACGACACAAATACGAGGGGCGTTCAAAATATTCTCGGTATTGATATCTTACAACCTCTTCTAAAATTTCTTTCGTTACTGGCCGCTAAGGTTTATTCATTGACATTAAAAAAAAGTATAATTCGAACCGAGATGTTCTTTTGTTTTTCTGCAATTGCTGAACAAACATGAACATCATGTGGGAATTGACAATGTTAACTAAATTAGAACATCGATGCGTGATAAAATTCTTGACAAAACAGGGTAAAAATCAAAAAACCATAAAAGAGGAAATGGATTGTGTTTACCGTGAGTCTGCTCCTTCTTTATCTACCATTCAAAAGTGGTCAAGCGAGTTTAAACGTGGAAGGGAGAGTGTTGAAGACGACCCTAGACCTGGCCGGCCTGTAGTAGCTACTTCACAAGAAAATATTGATAAAGTGGAAAAACTTATATTGGAAGATGGTCGAGTGAAGGTAAAATCTATAGCACAAGTAACCAATCTCTCTATTGGTACCGTACATGATATTATCCATGACCATCTTAATATGTCAAAAGTAAGTGCAAGATGGGTTCCGCGAATGCTGACTCGGCTTCAAAAAGACATGCGTGTAGCTTGTTGTTCCGATTTTATTGACCTGTGCGGTGAAAATCCTGATGAGGTGCTGCAAAGAATAGTTACTGGAGATGAAACCTGGGTTCATCATTATGACCCAGAGAGTAAACAAGAGTCCATGCAGTGGCACATTAAGGGTTCAGCTCATCCCAAGAAGTTCAAGGTCATCCCTTCAGCTGGCAAGGTCATGGCCACGATATTTTGGGATTGTGAAGGAGTATTACTGATCGATTATAAAGAAAAAGGTGTAAATATCACAGGACAGTACTACGCTAACATTCTACGTCAATTAAAGGATGCAATCAAAGAAAAGAGGCGAGGAAAGTTAACCAAAGGTGTTATGCTTCTGCATGACAACGCCCCCGTCCATACTGCTCATATTGCCAAGGCAGCTATTGTTGAATGTGGGTTTGAAACTGTTACTCACCCACCGTATAGTCCGGACTTAGCCCCCAGCGACTTCTTTTTGTTCCCCAATCTTAAAAAGGATCTGCGTGGAAATAAATTTTCCGATGATGAAGCATTGAAGGCGGCAGTGGAGGAGCATTTTTACACCAAAGATAAAAAATATTTTTATGCAGGATTAAAAAAAATAATTGATCGATCTTTTAAGTGTATGAACATAGGGGGGGAGTATATTGAAAAATAAAAATATCAAACTTTTCGTACTTGTTTGTTTTCATTCTCATACCGAGAATATTTTGAACACCCCTCGTACATAGAAAATGACACCCTACACCAGCGGTTCTCAATCTTTTTTTTTGACGGAACCCTTTTGGAAAGCGAAATACTTGATGGAACCCTACAATAAAACAATAGTTTTTAGAAGTGTATTTTTTTATTAATAAGCATAATAATTATGCTTATTTTATTATTCTATAATATTCTAAATTCTTGCGGAACCCCTGCAGGGGTGTCGCGGAACCCTAGGGTTCCGCGGAACACACTTTGAGAATGGCTGCCCTACACAGACAAATCTTGCACACCTCGATCTGTTTTTGTGTACGGACGAGTCACAAGTGTCACAACACGCACACTAACACAATTTCGATGAGAAGTCGGATTTGTCACTCGACCGATCTGCAATTTGTACAGTACGGATATGATGGTCGTTCTTGTCTACGTGACAGCGTGATAAAACGGTGTCCGTCACTTTCTTTCCCACGGTGTTAAACAGTGACAGTTATTTTATCACGTGGATAAAGATGGATAAAGCTATCCATAATAGGCTGGCTGGGCGCGAAAAATCGATAAATCCAGCAATTACATGAGACTTGGAGGATACAACTAAACGGAGTAGCCATTAACAGGCTTTCCCCTCTGTCGAAAATAGGCGGCCAACGGTCATACACAATGTATGCACTGACGTTTATCTGACATGGCTATTTTTACGTTACGCATACATTTGACGTTCCCCTCCCTCGCAAAAATCGGCAGACTGTTTTGTACAGAAAATTACAGACATGGCGTCTCCGTTTGATTATATCCTCCAAGACATGAGACTAAAATATAATAATTGTGTTTAAATGTAATTAAACGTATGACATGTAAAAAAAATATTACATGTGAAATGTAACACCTTCTTTTTGTAAATTTGATGTCCCCGACCTCTTTTTACAACAAAAAACCGAGCAATTAGGCATTTTTTCTGCTGCTGTGTTCACTCGCGCGTCTGGACTCGGTATAGTTAAAAATCCGAGCGCAACTAGTTTTATTACCCGCGTAAGATCAGTTGATCTTGTACCTAGGCAGAGGGGAAATAGTGCGAATGCCGCATCCCTTCCGTGTTGATCGAAGCTTCTCACTTTTGTAGTTTCGGCTCTGTGGTAATGAGTCAGTCAATCAGGATATATGCATGCAAATGATGTGTATAGATGGATGCGTAATTGCGTATACGTATTCTATTTCGTATTGTAAGGTAACTTGGCTTTCAGCTTCCTTTAACAGTCAATCAGCAATAGCAGTTTATATACTAAATAAAGGGCCTATCAATAGAACGGATCAGGAGAAATTGCGTGTTCATAGTGTCAGATGAATGGTCGATATTATTTGTCTTACCCGCACAAATTGTATGCTCGGCGCCTCCGATAACGCTTAAGCCTTTATGAGCCCTAGAATGGATTAAGAACATTCATTTCATGAAAGCAGCATTGACAGTTCCGTTGGCAGCGATACAGCCTAGATTCCCAGTTACGATAAGCCTTTAAACACACTAGGCCAGGGGCTGTATTACCCCATTGTGAGTGCCCATAGCATAGCATTCAGGGCACGCATTATTGATGGCAAGTCGACTATAAAATATTTCACATTCCGCCTGTTACTGCCCATTGTTGGCAACAGGCAATCGCTACACAATGTTTACTATATGACACATATTGCAAACTAAATTGTATTTTCCATTTGTAATATTGTAACCAGAGGAAACCCGAACAAGCAGGAAAATGCGCTCGTAATTTACTTGTTATTAGTTCATAGAAACGTATCGAGTTTCTAAATATCATATCGGTATGCATCGGTCGGTCATAAAATAACTATCGCGCGACGCAGCGGACACTCAACTGGGCATACCTATAACTCCGTAACCGGCAATTTCATCGAGAATTTCCAAGTGTTTTCACTCAAATCGCTAACAAAATAATGAGTGAGCAACTCAACTCAACCCTCACACTTTATCGTAGCTCTCTCCAGCATTACGGCCGCTTTTATTAAATCTAGACTCATATTATTGTGCTTTGCCAGCGGCGACTGGAAATGACCCGTAATCGAGGGGATAGCTAGATTTCAGATACGTGGTGATAGAACGTGATGGAGGTGCTGCGAATTATCCAATTTGCTTAGAAATGTTCAATGCGATCTACAGATAGGTGACAAATGGTTGGTTTACCACGATATTTTTACTGAATGCTTAAGGTTTAATCCCCTTTCTTGAAGCGACGTCTTATAAACTAACTTAAACGAATTAATAACACAAATACCGATATAAATCAACACGTCGGAAACATTCGGGAAACGTTGAAAATTCTAACAACGCTTAATTGTTGCGTAACCAGTTTTTATTAGGGTTCCGTAGCCAAATGGCAAAAAACGGAACCCTTATAGATTCGTCATGTCTGTCTGTCTGTCCGTCTGTCTGTCCGTCCGTATGTCACAGCCACTTTTCTCCGAAACTATAAGAACTATACTGTTGAAACTTGGTAAGTAGATGTATTCTGTGAACCGCATTAAGATTTTCACACAAAAATAGAAAAAAAACAATAAATTTTTGGGGTTCCCCATACTTCGAACTGAAACTTAAAAAATTTTTTTTCATCAAACCCATACGTGTAAGGTATCTATGGATAGGTCTTCAAAAAATGATATTGAGGTTTCTAACATCATTTTTTTCTAAACTGAATAGTTTGCGCGAGAGACACTTCCAAAGTGGTAAAATGTGTGTCAAAAAATAAGAGAATGATAAAACTAAAAACAATATATGATGTACATTACCATGTAAACTTCCACCGAAAATTGGTTTGAACGAGATCTAGTAAGTAGTTTTTTTTTTATACGTCATAAATCGCCTAAATACGGAACCCTTCATGGGCGAGTCCGACTCGCACTTGGCCGCTTTTTACAATATCATCTGATGATCTCATTCAACGTTTCTTACAGTATGCAACAAGTGAACAAGAAGTAAACACGACTACAATACATCGCTACCGTGAAACTAAGCTTCAATTAGTTCCCACAGGAAGCTCCAATAGACTTTATCATTAAAGCAGGAGGAAATGATTAAGTTGTCGTTGCTTCTATTAGGCGAAGCATCGACAAGATTGATTTATGGACGCGCACGCGCGCCGGTTTGTATAAAAATAAAACGTGTTTGACATTTATTTTGGGTAAAGAGATCATGATAGTTTAATAATCTGTAAGCGTAGGTAAGTTAAGTCAATTTTGCCTATATACCATACGAGATGGAACTAGATGAATAGTAATACGATATTGTGCTATGTGGTTCTCTAATAAATAATCAATTCATTCCAGCTAACGAATTTTCAATGGGTTGCTCATCACCAATTGGCTCCAGTATATTACCTTCTCAAGTTTGTGAGCCCTATCGGCATCTTAACAACCATTGTGCCGGCAGATTAATCTGCATTCGACCTCCTTTGCACAATAGAAATAGAACCGCATTAACCAAGACTCGAAGAGCTGCAGCGACCCTACAACTCTTGGCAACAGAAGGTTCAGATAATCCGGTGGGTGTCACACGTCAAGTCATCAAAGCCGGGTAATTAGAAAGCCCTTCGTGCAAGAAATTTTTATTCATAACGATATGTTCTCGTGAGCCGAAATGTTTGCCCATTAAGGGGTATCAGCTTTTCACTTGTCCGTGGGCAAACTGGTGCAAGTAGGTCGGTAAACATGGTATGTTTGATGTGGGCATGCGAAAGGAAATGACGATTTAACATTAGTACAAGGTTAGAACATAAATTCAATACTAGGTACATTGATAAAAAACATTATTAACCAGGCATGTTCAGTGAAGGCTACTCCTACTTTCAACCATTTCCCAAATAATAAAAAAAGCCGCTGATGTACCTATAACATAAGTTATGTTATGTTACATAACAAAACTTAAATCATAATTTTATTTATTTGCTGAGCGTTGTCTTTTTTGTCAGAATAAGGAAAATACAGTTTACAATTTATCTATTACTTAAATTCCAGAAAAATAATGCACAGTTTCGAGCCACGAAAAGCACCTAATGCGAATTAAATTGCAAAAATGGTTAAGAACCATGAAACACTTTTGAATGTACCGGCACCGTATATACCGTAATATTAGTAAGAAAGATAAGCCAATCACCAATCATTCAAATATAGGCATAAATGCATTGAGTTAAGGCTTCTCTCATGAATCAACGGATGTTTCATGGAGTTTGGAGCATGCGCCGAAAGCCTTAATTGCCGTTCGCCGCGCACACGCAACGGCAACGTCAAGGTAAAAAACATAGCATTGTGATCTTAACCCATTATTAGCGGCAATCTTGATAGAGGATTGAAAACAAGGTAAAGGGTTCAGTTTAAGATTGATAGCTTAAAATTGCGAGGTCAAACTTACGAAGTTACTCAAGCTAACTACCAGTGTTAGAAGTAGATACCTATATACGAATCGAATCTAGAATTCGAAATCGGTGCTATGTTTGTGACCGCGTTGAAATATGGGTGAGAAGATTTATAAATAAAACAAGTAAGTAATTCGACATTTCCAATAAATTATCTAACAAAACAATTTATCAAAAAGTAATCTGAGGTATATCCATTCGGGTTGACAGAACTAAACCACATGGCGGGGGCCGTGTTTGAACTCCGATAAGGACCGCCATTCGCGGAGCGCAAACATGATGGATCAACAGATAATGACAGCGTTGAATAATAAATAGGTCTCTCATAAGTGTGTTAGTGAGACTCCTATCAACTGGGTCAAATCCGTTATCCCCAGTGAAATGAAAAATTAGAATGCAGTCTCGGACGCACTTTGCACTACCAATCTACCAAATGAAATTATTATGAATCTAATAATAATATAATACTTATTATCATAAACATCTTTGCGAGTAGAAATCGTAACTGTTAAAGTAGAATTATATGCGTATAACTATTAGCAATAAAATTACATTAAACGGTCAGAGTTGCGGAAATTAAATTCATTGTTAACATTTACAACCGCGGCGCTGCGGATCAGTGTCAACTTTCAAGTCAACTTTCGATAATTGCCATAATCGTACATATATGTAAACCCTGTTTGATTGCGAACGAAAATAATTAGCAAACATCACGCCTAAATCCTTGTTTTGATTGGTAACTGCTACAACGCTGGACACACATTGTACACAAACTGTTCTAATCAATACACAACATTTAAATCTAGGCTAAGTATTGAACTATTGATCGATTAATTCATTTATTTTTGGAAGTCAATAATACTTGTCTTTTATATTTTAATTAGGGTGTTCAATCCGGATATTCATATATCTGTCAAATTTAGGATGCAGATCCAACGTCGCATAGGATCCAGATATTTCGGATCCGTTAATAAGTGATGGACGTAGGTATAGCACAACAAATATTATTGTTAAAGCATGACGTTAAAATTTTAATGTGCATTATTTTATTTAAATATATTCTTGTATATTTAGTATGTACGTACATAGTGTACTACGTATCTAAAAACGTCATAGACGTGTAAAAATAAATGCTACTGTTCATCAGTTAATTAATATAGTTTATGTACCTGAATCCTTTACCACAAGGAAAAATGTTAGCATTTTGTAAGCCCTGCCATCATAATTTCTAAGAAATTAATTGCTATTTGAAAATTTAACACGTATAAGTACCTATCCTATCTTACCTGCCAAGGATAACTTTACTGCTGCAAGGTATAATAGGTACCTACATATCTTGCAACGAGTTAGTCCAACATTTAGACGATGGCATCTAACAATTTTACATACAGGCGTTTGAGGCGTTATGTTCAGGTCATCTAACAACTTTAAGAATCGTGATGATTTTTTCACAGTAGGTTTTGCCATTCTAGCAGGCACAAAAAGTGACCTGGTCCGGATGGCAGCGAACTGCAACGACTAACGGTGGTTAGATTACAGCCATTTCGGCCATTGTTGTGTGGTCGGGCGCACCAGCCCGCTGTGTTCTATCGCAGCTCGGATTTGATCAGCAGCTGCTTGCCTTAATAACATTTTACGACTATACTGAATGCAACATTTCCTTATTAAGGTTCGCCTCATTTTGTGTTCCACTATTGAGCAAAACTCTTATATCTCCACATTTGTTTTTAAGAGGATAGCGGACGACCACTTCTACAAAAGCGAAAAACTAATTCCATACAAATTTTAAAAGCTTTTAATTCTTATAATAATTAAAGAATCGAAAAACAAAACAAAGGAAGGAACATAGCTGTGTTTAATATACATCAAATTGTTTATTGTATTTCTATAATGTTAACAACCAGAGAGAAAAATGGAGTCTACGTTTGTATGGAAAAGCGGTCATCTTCATTCCTCTTAAGGCCTCCTTGCTAATGTGAGTCTGTCTGAATCGTCCCACCATATGTCATACTCATTTATATCTTGCGGTGTCCACTTGGTGGTTTACGTTAAAGTCGTTAGACCATCTGCTGCTAGAAATGTACATAATTAGTAATACTAATACTTGTAGTATTATAATGTTTTTGGACTTTTGAAATCTGTGTTTTTTTATCTGAGCAATTGACAATAAAAATGTATACTTGCTGCAATTAGGACCTCTATTTTAATCTTCTAACATCGACAACGCGTACATCGACTTAACGCGTAATTATCCCAAGCATACCCGTCAGACCATTTCAAATAATAAAAGTAGACTACAAGTAATTAACTATACAGTGTAATAGATAATTTAATGTGCGTGTAAATTTAAATTGAAACGCTTAAGAAAGTGCTCTAGTAAAAGACAATTTTCTAGTTAATTATTCTTTTTGTGATCGTTTAGTCTGGTATACGCCAACAGTGATTTACTAGACAAGCATTTGGTGAGACATGTTTCAAACTTTGCATGTTTAATGTAACGTTACCGAGCAAAAAGAGTTGCTTTTGCGTGGAAAACTTTAAAAACATTATGTCGGAGAAAAGGACGAATCTTAATTAAATTATTGGCTAGTAGCGAATTATATTAATTTTGCTTGAAAACCGCAAACTTTACATGCATCGTAGCTTAGCAAGGCGAACCTGCATAGTCGGTGTAAACTCGATTTTTAATTTCAGCTCAGCAACTAGGGTTGCCAACTATTTTTTGGTGGAATATAGTATTTTCCAGAATAAGGCATCAAAAATATAGTACATTTGAAAAAAAATATAGTACTTTTAGATAAAATACTAAACATAAGTGTAAAATACGTTTAATCGGAAATATAGTATTTTAGCGTACTATATATTTTTCCAAAAGTATATAGTACAGAGAGCCAAAATATAGTACAATACTATATTATATAGTACGGTTGGCAACCCTATCAGCAACAGTCGCGTAACGCCGGAAACTATCGGATTTTAAGTTTCCTGTTTCGAGCCAAGGCCTCGAAATTTAAATGAGCTGCCCATTTTTTTTTAAGTATATATAGATGCAAATATATTTGTCGGAGCGAGACACGAAGGACGTATTGCAGTGTTACAGTTCATAGCTTTAAGCGCCTGTATAAAGTCGATTAGCAATGTTTGGCTACGTATTATTTGCTTGTAACGGAATAATAAAGTTGCGTAGTGAATAACGCCACCATATATTGGCGTATTGTTGAACTAAGATGAGAGGTAGAAGGCTTTGGAACGTCAAGAGGTGTATCTTGAGTGAACGTAGGCACGAGTGGGCATTTTTATCGTTATGTTGGTAGACTGGTCAGACAGGTTTACCAACTTGAATTGGAGGCGGGAGCAGTTGGCTCCGCCGCTGGAACTGGCTTCTCTCTTCTTGATCGGACCGCGCTAGAGATCGGACGTTAGCCAAGCTCGTGCCTAATTCGCTACGTTCCTGAAGGCTTATACCTGAAGGATTATTCTGAAAGCTTATAGATTCTCACGTTCTTTAACCGTTTAGCTAAGTGTTTTATTCCAAGTGTTATTTTGATTTCTTATGTGCCATTAGAAGCTTACTTTTGTAAAATAAAGATTTGAACGATTTCATGTGATCTTTTTATTTTAAATCAAATCATTTTGGATCCAAATACTGATTGGTCGTTTTGATTATTTAGTACTGAAATATAGTAGGCACTAGTATGGTTAACGAGTCTGAATGTTTATTTCATGCGTTGGTAGCATACCTACTATTTTGGCTGTGAAGTAATACATCGAGGTACCATGCCCACTACCCCACACATTTAGCGTTTCCCCTTTTCCCTTTTCGACATCAGAAGTTGGGATGCTGATACTCATGTATTGCTTGTACAGCCACGTGGGAGCGCAGGTGTATTTACGGTTTGTATTTGGGGACCTACATGCCTTAATTTGGACACGTGGTAATGGTAAGCTCACGTATCTAACCTTCATTGAGAGGTGAGTGCATTCATTATGTTATTTGGTGTGAATTATTGTGAATTATGATTGAGACAGTCGATCATAGCGGTCGTGATGTGACGTCATCTTTGGTATCGCCACGTTACTTTTTAATTGATTTTTATAATCCATTTAAATCCAAATGATCGTGAGTTATTTTGATGTGAAATCTATACTGTTAGTTTAAACAACTATCGGCTATCACGACGTGTTTTTATTTCGTCGTTCACTTTTGAATCTACCCTCAAATATGTTTTTTTTGTATGAAAATACAATTGCACCGGTAGTAGATGTTTCTAAGACTATGTCATCCTTTGTATCGTTTTGTAATTAATAAATTGCGACTAATTAGTGCCCGTAATGCCGTGATAGATCACGAATCGTGCATACTTTGAAAACATGAGCCACGCGTATGAAAATTAATGTTACAGTGTGCTGCAACCTGAGCCGAGACCATTTACAGACGCCATCACGCCTGTAACACAGAAGCAGCTGTGCAGTATCTTCTGGGCTGGAGATTTGGAAATAAAAGGACAGGTTTCGTTCCAATTGTTTATTAGTGATTTTTATTTTGAGTGTAATTGCTAAACATAACGGTCGAGCGTAACTATCAGCTATCACTTTTCGTATTCGTTTTTTTAAGCAGTTTTACAAATTATTGGAACACGTGTTTGGTCATAAAGTAAAATAAAACACACGTATTAAAGTTAAATTTTAATTTGAGATAAGTCGTGTATCCATTGATACCATGTTTTAACTTCCGCTTCTAGAGCACACTCGCAATCCTTGAAATTTAACTTACTTACAGGATGGAGCTGATACCGTGCAAATGATGATTTCACTAACCGCCAGCTACGATAAGCCACATCGTGCATCTCGCCATCTGCTATAGCAACGGCAACTGCAGGGCGGAAAGCATCAGCCTTCGCGCTTGGGGTGGTCTTCAATACCACTACCTTTCAACACCTTTGACTTGGACGCGTGCATCATACTTTATTAATCTGGTGAGCAGATCACATTTTGTTGTGATTATTTTGAGATGTCTTACATCTGTTTAGAACTCTTGAGCGAGTTTCTGTTGTAAAAGCTAAAGTAAAAAGCGATTTTCAGTTATTTTGATCAGTAAAGTTCAGTTCAGTCGATCAGTTGACGCTCATAGTGCCAGTAATTCTGAGTTACATGATTGTAACGCCTGTGTTTATTTTCTTTTCGGGATTCACTCTTAACATTATTTTTTTTGCTTTCGATGGACTGAAAGCTTGTACTTTCGACGGACTGAGAGTACGTCCGATGGACTGGGCACTACTGTTTTGCTTTCGATGGACTGAAGGCACGCCCGATGGACTGGGCCCTACTGTTTTGCTTTCGATGGACTGAAAGCTTGTACTTTCGAAGGACTGAGAGTACGCCCGATGGACTGGGCACTACTATTTTGCTTTCTGAATGTTTATTTCATGCGTTGGTAGCATACCTACTATTTTGGCTGTGAAGTAATACATCGAGGTACCATGCCCACCACCACCACCCCACACAATTAGCGTTTCCCCTTTTCCCTTTTCGACATATTTTAGTTTAGGTAAAAGCACTTATAATATAATAGTGCTCTTTGTTCTTGAAATAAAATGTGCAATAGAGATAGCCAGATATTGGATGGCCAATGAACAAGAAAAACATTGCCACTTTTCCTACCGCGAAATCGTGTTCTGATTGGCAAGCTATCACTTTCAATCCGACCCTACTTAACTCAAAATTAGTCAATTCCGACCAAAAACAAACAAAACAAGAGTAATGTCGTCGGAAAGCGGCAAGCACAACAAATTGCAATTAAGCGGACGACGGAACTGGGGCGTGAAGTTGCGGCAACCGGATGCGCCGAAACCTGCGCGCGCGCTGGAAATGCGACCGCCGTGGAGGACTATAGAGATCCTGAGGTTCTAAATGATTCTACAAGACAAATTACGAGTAGGTCATCACCATCACCGAGTGGGAAACACAGCTTAGATGCCATCCGTCTTCGGATATATACCTCCTCCAATGCCTTCTGTGTTGCGTCCTTCCTTTACGCCTTTTACAGACCGAGCTTTCTGTAAAAAAGGTTTGTAATTTATATTTGCAGTGTAAGCGTCTCAGGGTGAGCATCCCTACTACTACTACTATTGAACACTGCCTACACTACACTAGCTAGCGTCATTTTCCATTCTTCCATCTACTATTTGACTCATTCGCAAAGACGCTCAATATGACTAGCATCTGTTCTGGCTTCTTCTTGTGCATCATCGAAAAGTCATCATCAAACTACGTGTGAAATAGCTTATCATAGGATATAGATAGAAGACGAGGCGATTCTGACATCTTTTACAGCTAGGGTTACAGGTAGGTATTTGAACGAAAAACAAAAGGCCCTTGATTTGATTCGCCTCTTCAACTTCTTCGTGCGAAAATCTTACTTGAGTATATATCGCAGAATCCAGGCTCCCATTAACATACTCGTAACACCACAGTTATTTTTGTTATATTTGACAGTTGTCATGGTACGGTGAAATATGTAGATCAAGTTACATTAGGTACCTAAAGGTCCCTGCGTGGGCGGGCGCGATGTGTAGCCAACGCGCCCAATGAGGTGAAGGGGTGATTTCCCCAAGGGTCGGGTCCGAGTCCGGACGGCCGCTGGCGAGGTTGCGGAAGAGTACTTCGGCGTTCCTGGGACCTCGCCCTATAGCAGCGAGGCGGCAACAGAGGGGTTTTAGTGGGTAAACCTGGGGTCTCATTAGCCCACAACAGGGAGTCCCACATAACCATCCCGGCCCGTCCCCGCGCCGGGTGGTATGCGTAAAGCATTTCCCCTCTTAAAAAAAAAAAAAAAAAAAAAAAGGTACCTTATAGTAAATAAAACTATTCTAAGAAGAAAATGCTCTATCCTCCAACCCTTGTATTTTCATAATAATTAACAATTTTTTTTTATTTAATTGAGTTAGCGAAAACAGATTAAATTAAAATGGCACACGCATACGTTAGCATCGTCGACCGTCGTACTCGTAATTGGACTTTCAAACTTTTCAAAGTAATTGGCTACTTGTATAACCAGGCGGCCAATCTTTTAAAAACTAGCTCCCAAAACAGTTATTATTGCTAGCAAATTTGTTGCTAGCAACTCAACCAGAAACGTATCCATATCGTTTTTTCTAAATCTCAGTTATAAATGCATGAGGTCACTGGGTTAGTAAGGCACCAGTCTGTGGCGGTTCATTGTGAACCGACCAATAAACAATTTTATAACGAACGAAGGTTCATTACGTGCAATTCGAAGGCTATTCGGAGAGTAACAAGCCAAAGTTCTTGAAATTTCGATGAGCGTAGAATCGAAAACGTTTATCATTTCAGTTATAAATTACTCTCTCCAAATTTAACTGCCTAAATACATTGGTCTACTGAGATTTTATCTCCTCATTCGACACGATGAATGACTTTATAAAATTACTCGAACAATCTAGTACCTACATACTTTACTTCTTATCAGTGATATTTAAGTTATCACAGCAGCTGGGATACTGAAAAGCGATTGATGTTCTTGTAGTAAAATATACCTTAGAGGCATGCTTAAATTTCTCGTAGTGGTATCTTCACCTTTTGTACCTACTCTTAAAATGTAACAAACTCACCTAATTGACTGTATCATCTTTCCAAACGTTGAATGCTCGATCGAAAATCGTGGGCGGTCAGATTTTTTAGAGTTGTCGTCTTAGAACTATTCTTCTTCTGTATATTGTAGGACAATATTATTTAAAAGAATAATGTCTTTCCCTCTTTGTACAGACTTATTTTAAGAGCACTTTGATCATTGGAGGTGATTTGTTTATTTGTTTTTGTCTTGTTTATTTGTTGATTTGTCTATTTTAGATGTATGGAATGTTGCGTGTGTCCCTTTGGAAATTAATTATTTTTAAGATCGTATAAACGTTAATATGAAGCGAAATAGGTAGGTACATACTTAAGCAAACATAATAGAATTATTCTTAAACCATATTGAACATTGGCAAAAGTTTAATAAAAACATGCAATTAGAAGTTGTTATTATCCATATTATATGGACTATATAGTCTATATATAACGTTTTTTTTTTCTAATCTCTGCATATTTAATACAGACTGTGCAGACTGAAACGAATAGGTATTTTTAATACAAAAACGTAGAGAAGAAAGTAAAGAGACAAGTTGGCTAAACACTTGACAAAACATCGCAATTCCTAAAGAAAACTCAAATGCTGTTAAGAAAGATCGTTCAATAGGTAGCAAGGCAAATAAAAGGGTCGTTTGTTATTGTATGATGTTGATTGTTGATGTTGCATTGCATAATCTAGTAAACTAAGTTAGTAGTCACGGTAGCAATACAAAATTAAAGATTCGAGTAATTACATTAAATAATCCACCCAAAACATTATTTTGCAGAAAATTTACAGTCTTTGTAGGAATATCTTCAATATTTTCCTTCCTTGTTTTTAAATACCTTGATGGCAACATTTTAAAGTTATTGACAACCTTTTCAGCGTCACTTTACATAACAAATTATCGGTAGACGCTTCGTCTGCAGAGTTCACTCAACCTTCATTTTAGTTTTCTCTCATGGAAGCTATAAATTTTAAGGTGACAGTGTTGGAAGCCTGCCATTCTTCAGTTACGCAACTCCCATGCGCGTATGACACTCGTTAATAAGTATCTATCTACGTTCTACGCGATTCGTGACTCAGAGGAAATGCCGCGTTAGAAACAGTCCAGGACAGTAATGAGAGTAAAAAAAACTGCAAATTGGAAAACTGAAATTGTGTAGGTAGTTCATATTGTAAATTTAGTTAGGTTAGAAGACAAATAAACCAAGTCAGTAAAAAAGTCAATGGAGTCACGTTTAAGTGAAGCGGAGCGTGCAACAAGTGGCGAGAGAACAAGCGGATTCTGGACGCGATTTAACGAGATCGTTACAGATAAAGTGCGGATGACAGATGCACGGAGACGGGCAAGATTTACTGCGCACGGCGCAGGCGCTGAAACCACGATACTGCCCTTAGATGCAATTAAAGAAGCGCTCAGTAAATTAGCGGCGCTAGACTTGCCCACGCGACGTCTGTCCTGTTTATATTATTACGTGCACTTAACCACGATTAATGTCCACTACTTTAGACATTAATTTAGTGTTTACGGCGGGATCTATTTGAGAAATCTAGACGTTTTGCCTGTCTGCTTATATGTTATACTCAAATACCAATTCATGACCGCCTAGATATGTTAATTGCTGAGTAATGCTTTATAAGGACTGACCTCGGAACGGAAAGTCTGCATCGGTGCACGGTGCAGTGTTAAACGGTCAAGGCAACTCGGCCAGATTAGCACGATTCGCGACAGGTATAGAAAATAAATATGGAAAGCGAGACGACAGCAACAAAGTGAAGGATGGCGAAAAGTCTACAACAATTACAGATAAGGAAGATTAATTTGATACGATGTGTCAGCCAGCTGATAAAAACAACCGGCTTTGGACGGTGAATATCAATATGAGACAAAGCCTTGCATTACAAGTCAGTATTCTGTATTAACATGTACCGATATACTTATAAATATGTATATGGAGATGCCTCGAATTTCGTTTACGAGAAAGGCGCCCGCATATGTAAGTCAGGATAACCACAGGCGCAACACTCGCAAACTGGTTTGGTGCACTATTATTATTAAGGACTCGTGCCAATATACGGGTCGAAACGTGCTTCAACCTCACCACAGTCAACAAAGCCGTCAATGATAAATAAAATACAAAAAACTTAACAATAACGCAAAATTAAATTCTAACCAAAAGGACACAAACGCAAGATGCCACTAACTAAACTCCACACGCTGTCACTTTAGTAGTAGATTAAGTTCTTCAGAGTTGTTAATCCATGCATACACTCGCACATCCATTAATGATAAGGCACTGTTGTGTGATTAAACTATAAAGAAGTATCAAAAGATTGATATAAATTCGCGATTTGAGCGCAACAGACGGTCTGCGTGAGTCGGCCGTGCGCGCGGCCGGCGTCTTGCAAACTGTTCCGATTCGTTTCAAACGCAACACCAACGGCCACGCGACGAGCGCCCTACTATTCCATCTCCCTCACCACCTACAAAAACAATGCGCTGGAAAGAGATGGTCACAATTCTAGCACCGCTCAAATTTTATCGCAGGATAAACTTTTACAGCGACGTGAATAGTTACCAGACATTAGTCAGAAAGGAAAGGAGCGAGTATGTTTTTTTGTGTATTTGGCAGGGCTTTTTCTCGTGTCGAATGTTGGGTTCGGTTTTGGGCTTCTATTTTTGTTGTGAACTGAACTCACGTTCAAGCGGAACGAAGAGGGACAAGTTTGTTAGAGGAAGTGCAGTGTGCACGCGCATTCTCGGAATCTGTTAAAAATAGCGAATGACTGGAAATAAAAGAGATAGCAGACACACTTTGTCCCACACAAGGTCGTCAAAGCATATGAAGTAATTATTTTTTTTAGAATTTGTAGTAATACCATCGACGACAACTTTTAATAAAACAAGTGAGAACCTTAACCTATATACATATCTTGAAGATGATACAAGCTCGAGGAACTCATCAGAGTACTTGTATTTCCTATGCCGTTTTGAACATCAATCTCACCAAAATCGGCAAAATCCATGAAACCTCGATTAATCATCACTACCTCTAGAAAATCACTTTGCCATCAATTTTCACTTTACCAAAATGGTGTTTTTCATGAGCAAATGCACGACACGTCAAGGCCTACATACATAAAAGCCAAATTGTTAATGTTTATTATATGAATTATGTATGAATTATTTATTTTGGATCATGTTCAGGGAGGAAGGAAACAAAAACACAAAGGAAAGGGTCTAGACTCTAGCCGCAATCCTATAGTGAAACTGCCCCTGGCTGAAGTGTATACCTTTTTTTGACCAACCTTGATTTTTTTTTTTAATATACTAATATTAGATGCAATTAACATCCAAATTTCAAAACAATCGAACCACTAGTTTAGCTACAAAAAAATAAAAACGATTTAAAAAAATTTTTTTTTAGCCAAACCAAGGGAATTCTAGCCTTGAAATTTGGTAAAACGATATCTTATAATAAGACAAATAAACGCACATAAGAAAGGTATACACTTTAACCAGGGGCAGTTTCACTATAGGATTGCGGCTAGAGTCTAGACCCTTTATGATAACTTATGTTATTTTTAAAGCGAAGTTTAAAGTATTCAAAAGCACCTAATACTTCAAAGTCATTAGTACCTATATGAAAAAAAAAACTGTGACGCAAATACATCATTATATAACTGTTGTGGCTAAATGGCATGAAAACATTTCACTTCACTCACTAACTAGTAACTACTCTTAGCCAGCTAGGTCTATTTTGTTAATTGCTGTCGTCAGCTCATACGTATTCATCTATCTTAATAAAAAAGCTAGGAGTGTAATATGGCGATTAGCCAGTTTCAATGTTTAGCAGTAACGCTTTGGTTTACTGCGACATAAACGCATATTGCTTGTGTCAGCGCAACCTAACGTGTATAAAACAATAGGCATTTAGAGAATAAAGGTTCAGAATGTTCTTATACTAGCACACATAAGGTGTTTGACTTCTACTCCCATCACCCGCTCGAAACAATATATATAACAAGTAGAAACCTATAATATCTGATGGCGACCCAGACCAGTGAACCAACAAGGAACTAACACTCAAGAAAGAAGGAAAAATCAAGCAAGAAAAGAAAAAAAGGAAGAACCACTTTTTCAACACCAATCCACGCAGTCAAACATTAATTAAAATCATAAATTACATGTAGGATTTACATCCTATTGCTGCGTGGCTGGCCGTCCTCGGCTTCGTCTTCGTTCGGTCCGGTGCGAGTTCGCGACCGGCATTCTTGCTGCTGCTGGCGTGGCCTGGCGAGCTGGCACCTGCATGTGGCGCTCGCTTGACGCTTCGTATGGCTGGCTCTGCTTACGACGATGTTAGTGGGCCGGGATAACCCTGGACTCCTCTTGAAATGGGCCGGGATAACCCTGGACACCTCTTGATTTGCGAGCCGGGATACCCTGGACAGCGCTCTTCGCTCTTCTTAATTTATTTTCTTAACGCGGTTTCCGCTTTTTGATGTTGGTTGGTTCTTGATTCTTGATAAGCTGGTTGGTTCTGACTGCGTGGATTGGTGTTGAAAAAGTGGTTCTTCTTTTTTTTCTTTTCTTGCTTGATTTTTCCTTCTTTCTTGAGTGTTAGTTCCTTGTTGGTTCACTGGTCTGGGTCGCCATCAGATATTATAGGTTTCTACTTGTTATATATATTGTTTCGAGCGGGTGATGGGAGTAGAAGTCAAACACCTTATGTGTGCTAGTATAAGAACATTCTGAACCTTTATTCTCTAAATGCCTATTGTTTTATACACGTTAGGTTGCACTGACACAAGCAATATGCGTTTATGTCGCAGTAAACCAAAGCGTTACTGCTAAACATTGAAACTGGCTAATCGCCATATTACACCTCCCCCGAAAGTTCCTCTCAGGAGAAAGAACCATTAACAACCTACAGGAAAATACATTAGAGTACACAACCGGACAACCAGTTTAAATGTGTGTAACAACAACAGTAAACGAAATAAAAAGAGGTGGCAAGGAAGTGCTGCAATCGGCAAAATCGAACATTCGAAGCGGTTCCAAGACAAAATAAAAAAGCAACAAAAGGTAAATCAAAAAAACGGAAAAAGGTCATTTGAATTCATTTTGCATTGCGCAACAACGCTACCGATTCGCGGGTGCACTTAACAAACAATGAAAGCGTCAAATCATTTAGTACAGAATAAAACATTATATAAGAAAAATCTCATTTTCACCGGCAACACAAGTAACTAAAGAAAGACGAAGAAATGTTGCGTGGTTTATTACTAATAGAGAAAGAAAGACAGCATAAGAAATAAGTAATTGGTCATCGGATGTAAACTTTCTACTGTATTCTGTATCTGTATGAATATGAGATGTCTTGTCGAGACAAGTGTGGTGACTAATTGTAATAGTTTTAAGTTTTACGCGCATTCATACTTATGTAATAATTGCAAGACCGACCGTTAAGTTACTATTTTCAATACTCTGCTTACTATTGTCGTGTCAAATCTTGGAAGCTAAATTAGAACCACTTCCTGACGTTGACGTTCTGTTGGCTTCGAATTTGTAATACATACCATCAGCCGTAAAAGTGCATACTCGTACATATGAGAACGGTGTCAACATCGCGCTGATCAGATTCTACTTAGACCAAAATTTACCTGTAACTATGAACTTGATGGTAAGTGATAAAAACACGCAACCTCATTGACTTCATGTTTGTTAGAATCGTCTCGATGTGTAGACGACTGTTAAAATAAAATAAGATTTGCCAGGTTTTCTTAACCATCTGCAACTACAAAACTAAATAAATCAAGTAAATAAAGCTCTGAAGCTGAAAATCATTAAAGTTATTGAAGTAGTAGACGTTAATGATTAATGCATAGACGAATTAGACGAATATTTGTGTAAGAAGTGAAGATTGGTGTATGAAACGAATCTGGATCGACACTTGTACAATGGACGGACTGATTTACGAAATACTGACTTTCTCTTGGCCCTTCTCAGAGCTTCGCCATGGGGACTTTTCTATTTTGGATGTAGATGCCAGGGATGTTGCGGATGCAGATTTTTTGACATCCGCGGATGCGGATGCGGATGCGGATATTTAAAGGCTCACATCCGCGGATGCGGATGCGGATGCGGATGTCAAGATTAGGTACTTAGAAAACGTCAAATATTACATTTTTAGTATTTTTTTATTTAAAAAAAACGTATTTGAGCAAGATTAAAGGTGCGTTATTTTTAATAAACAGTAACTTGGCCGACTTTTCTGGATCTAGACGATTTCGTTATAGGTAATGACAAAATTACCTAGCACTTACGCCGCCGCTAAGACGTTCCTCTACCGACTTGTTCGACATCCGCATCCGCATAAGCTCCGCATCGATTTCATGCGGATGCGGATACAGATGCGGATGTTGAAAATAATGCGGAAGTTCCGCGGTTGCGGATGCGGATGCGGATGTTCGCAACATCCCTGGTAGATGCAGTGGGCTTGCATTAAGAGCCGTTGATTGCAATGCGAGATCCGAATTGTAATAATATATAGGCGCAGTAGTAATAGTAGTAATACGAGGGGCGTTCAAAATATTCTCGGTATTGATATCTTACGACCTCTTCTAAAATTTCTTTCGTTACTGGCCGCTAAGGTTTATTCATTGACATTAAAAAAAAGTATAATTCGAACCGAGATGGTCTTTTGTTTTTCTGCAATTGCTGAACAAACATGAACATCATGTGCGAATTGACAATGTTAACTAAATTAGAACATCGATGCGTGATAAAATTCTTGACAAAACAGGGTAAAAATCAAAAAACCATAAAAGAGGAAATGGATTGTGTTTACCGTGAGTCTGCTCCTTCTTTATCTACCATTCAAAAGTGGTCAAGCGAGTTTAAACGCGGAAGGGAGAGTATTGAAGATGACCCTAGACCTGGCCGGCCTGTAGTAGCTACTTCACAAGAAAATATTGATAAAGTGGAAAAACTTATATTGGAAGATGGTCGAGTGAAGGTAAAATCTATAGCACAAGTAACCAATCTCTCTATTGGTACCGTACATGATATTTTACATGACCATCTTAATATGTCAAAAGTAAGTGCAAGATGGGTTCCGCGAATGCTGACTCGGCTTCAAAAAGACATGCGTGTAGCTTGTTGTTCCGATTTTATTGACCTGTGCGGTGAAAATCCTGATGAGGTGCTGCAAAGAATAGTTACTGGAGATGAAACCTGGGTTCATCATTATGACCCAGAGAGTAAACAAGAGTCCATGCAGTGGCACATTAAGGGTTCAGCTCATCCCAAGAAGTTCAAGGTCATCCCTTCAGCTGGCAAGGTCATGGCCACGATATTTTGGGATTGTGAAGGAGTATTACTAATCGATTATAAAGAAAAAGGTGTAAATATCACAGGACAGTACTACGCTAACCTTCTACGTCAATTAAAGGATGTAATTAAAGAAAAGAGGCGAGGAAAGTTAACCAAAGGTATTCTGCTTCTGCATGACAACGCCCCCGTCCATACTGCTCATATTGCCAAGGCAGCTATTGTTGAATGTGGGTTTAAAACTGTTACTCACCCACCGTATAGTCCGGACTTAGCCCTCAGCGACTTCTTTTTGCTCCCCAATCTTAAAAAGGATCTGCGTGGAAATAAATTTTCTGACGATGAAGCATTGAAGGCGGCAGTGGAGGAGCATTTTTACACGAAAGATAAAAAATATTTTTACGAGGGATTAAAAAAAATAATTGATCGATCTTTTAAGTGTATGAACATAGGGGGGGAGTATATTGAAAAATAAAAATATCAAACTTTTCGTACTTGTTTGTTTTCATTCTCATACCGAGAATATTTTGAATACCCCTCGTACGAGTAAGTGCCATTACAAGATAATCTTTACATAATTGTCCACTGTAATAAATGAGAATTCTTCAATAAAAGAATTCAAATATAAGATACTAGCTGAGGTACCCGGCTTCGCTCAGAGAGTAGACATGTGATTGTGTGGTAGTTGTAAAAATCGAATGGCACCCAATATTGCAGAGTTCACAACATTCGAGAGTGTTCTGGAATATTCCATAATGATCTGGGATGTTCTCGAACATTCGACAACACTCCAGAATGTTCTAAAATGTTGTGGAATGCTCTGGACTGTTCTAGAAATGTCTAGAGGGCGAAATTATCTACCCTTATATGTTCAAAAGCACCGCCCTTCAGGTAAAAACGGGAACCTTCTTCATGGAAATACGAAAAAGGCTATAAATTCCCGAATATTCTGGGATGTTCTCGAACATTCGAACTTCACGACGGATCTTGCTTTATATACCCCTACCAATAGGTAGCTCCGCTCGGACCCTATAAAAAAAGGCTTCGAATGGTCTAGAATATTCCAGAACATTCTAAAGTGTTCTAGAATGTTCCACAATGATCTAAAATGTTCTCGAACATTTGAAAACATTCCAGAATATTCTGAAATGCTATGGAATGCTCTCGAATTCTCCCGAATGTTCTGGACTGTTCTAGAAATGTCTAGCCTCCGAGACCCGAAACACCACACCAGGTACAAATTTTTGAAGGTATATATATTTCACGATCAATTCTGAACTTTCGTCTATTAAGTTAAGGTTAAATAATCAATAACAATATGACTGCTTCTGGGACTGGGTCTCCGCTAAACTTTCAGCCCTTATATCTTCAAAAGCACACGCTTCAGGTAAAAACGGGAAACTTCTTCATGGACGGGAGATAGAGGGCTACCTCACCATATATAGTCCGTCAACCAAATCTTGTCAGTAGCAATGTAAAGCAAACTAAAGTAGGGCAACACTCAAAGAGCAGTATTGCGTTAAGAAAAGCAGCAATGTACATCGAACCAACAGATTTTTTTCCGCTGAGCGCGCCCTGCGTACGTCAATTCAAATGTTCACTCGCGGTTTATTGAAAAAAATTGAAACATGGACGGGCAATTTAAAAGCGATGTTAAAACAATGTTAATTAAAATGATGAACAAATTTGAAGATATCAAAAACAACTGCTTATATTCTCTTTGTTCCCTATCTATGTCTTCTAAGTTTACTAAAATAAAATCATATCAAAATGCAGATAATTAGATAGTGCATATATTTGTTATTTACAATATAATATGCCACTTGTTAATGTAAATTAGTGTACTGTTCTGGATGAATATGACATACCTGTGTAATTTTTTTTATTGGTATATATTGTACAATATACATATTAAAAATAAAACAACTGATATTTGGGTGTTTATTTAATTTAAAGGTAAATAAGATAAGGGTCACTTTTCGACTTGGTTGCGTTGTACACGTACATAAACCGCCATAGGTAAGTATTGTCTGAAAAGATACTACCTACTACGAACGCCTTATATTGGGCAAGATTTAATCCTGCAACAAACATGTATAGATTAGGTAGATATTGCGAAAGAACGGCGATATAATAATGGCTCTTAATACTGTTTAAAAGGTTTACCTTTGTAAATAGTCACAACTGATTGCTGAAAATATTTGACATGTGGGCCTATGGACGGTTTCCAGGACACAATTTATGGTCTTGTTGGATAGATTTAGGCATACGTTTTAATTTTATTTATGCCTTTTAACCCTAAAACAAAAAAACTGAACATAATCTTAAAAGTTCGAAAGAGTTCTTCCAATACTTGTCATAACCTCAATTTTTAGTAATGTTTACCATCAACGAGCATGATTGTACATTGTAGGCCCCTTAGCTTTGCTTAATCTTATTTAATGTATTGGTATTTAATGGTGACAGCAGAAATATCTCTTGAAACAGAAACGATTCAGAATGAAAACCAAATGAAAACAAATAAGGTGACGGCTGTCATTCACGATCCACATTCCACAGATAAAACACAGATGACACGCGTTTTGGAATTATTTGAACACAGTGTTGCTAACCCGCGATTTTTCAAATTTGCCGCCTTTTACTACTGACAAGATTTGGTTGACGGACTTTAACTTCCTTGATCGTATCGGGGCTCATTTCTGAGTTTTAGCGGCACGCACATTGTACACTTTCTTTTATAATATATATTGATATTGATTATATATTTTCATTATTATATATTTGATTATATATATATATTATTATATATTTTCATCAAAAGCGTTGTATTAGCTTATCATGATTTCATATATCTACAGATCAAAAATTATAGTTTTGATTTGATCAATTTGGTGTCCTATGTTTATGACATGATATTGCTATACTGCAGCTGAGTAATACCAGTAGGTATTAGGTACCAGGTAGGTACATATTTATAGTAAATAGTATCTGAACCGAGTAATTCTAATTATTCGTCACGTGCTCCAATACTGTACTCGATGTCTAACCCTTTATTCAGACAGAAAAGAAAAACCTTACAACTCAATCGGAGAAGAGAGAGCTACCTATTGATTTCCCTCTAAAGTCTGCTCAAACTTACTTGTTTAAAAAATTACGCCATGTGATATTTCATAAGATTTCGAGAATAAATTATAATTATTTAGTGTGAGTTAGGTTAAAATAATGGTATTCAGTAGGTAGTGATTAAAAATATGATCTGTGTATACCCGAATATTTGTCAATTAATCTGTCGGTCGTCGCGAAAATGACCCTTCTCTCCTACCCGCAGATTGTAATGATAAAAGAGTATAAATATAATGTACCATGGGGTGGAAGGCTCATTCTCGCTCGGCGCTGGAACGAGTAACACTAAATTTAGCACGAAGGTTACTGCTTGTGAACTTAAGATTGTTTAAGAGTGTACGTAGAAGTAACTAGTCGGAGTAAATTAAAAGTAAATGATTGTACCAAGGACTTTGATTCTTCACAAGTCAGAAGTGGGATCAACGGCGCCCATAAAAGGACTAGAACGTGTGAGTACCTAGTATACATATACATGTTTTATATACTCGGACGTTGTGGTAGTAAGTTATAAGTTGTAATAATGCTTATAATCTTAAAGCCCGATTGAGAATATGTAGATACGCGATCATGGTTAAGTTGAAGTAACAAATGCAGACGTGTTACGTAATTTATAAATCTGCTACTAATCAAAATCGATACAGGCATTGAGCTAGTTGAAAACCTTATTTTTTTTACAAGAGTCATGTTATTTTTAGGCCGTGGTTACAAGTTGTCTTAGAATTTGAATACTTACGATTAGGCTGTACAGTGTAGTAGTATGTTTTTAAGTATAAACGTGCTCGGTTGTTATGCAGATTTGGTTAAAATACGTACTGTCGTTAAATTAAGTGTTTACGCGTACCTACATCCTATACTTGAGTTTCGAATACTGAACTTAATCTATTACATAGTATGAGCTAAATGATCTAATAGTAAAGTCATGATTAGTTCCCGAAATGAATAAAAGGACTCTATTAACCTGTCAGCTCCCAAGGGCTTAATCACACGTTGTCATTAGTATGTATGAGTGGCATGTAGGTGGTTGGATAGCAACAATTAAAATTTAAAATTTCAATGTTGAATTGGCTGTTATGTATGTGCACCATGTAGGTGATGTACTTAACCAGATCTAATGTCTAGTTACCTATGTATGTAGGAGGGTAATAATGAATTTAGTCACCATGTAGGTGGTGTACTATAACCAGATCTAATGTCTAGTTCCCTATGTATGTAGGTGGGTAATAGTGAAGTTAGTCACCATGTAGGTGGTGTACTTAACCAAATCTAATGGCTAGTTACCTATCTATGTAGGTGAGTAATAGTGAAGTTAGTCACCATGTAGGTGGTGTACTATAACCAGATCTAATGTCTAGTTACCTATGTATGTAGGTGGGTAATAGTGAAGTTAGTCACCATGTATTTAGGTGGTGTACTATAACCAGATCTAATATCTAGTTGCCATAAGTAATAGATTCAGATATCTATTAACAAAGTTCAGTATTTTACATGTCATTTTACAATATAATAAATAATTAAACTAAATTATTACTAATTAATTAACATTTTTAATATAAATTTTACAAATACTTATCTGATTATTTTTATGTGATCGGGTTGGCTACCCTACAGAGTCGTCGACGGTATAACACGCCAGTTCGGTTAAATGCTTTGAGTTTTTTTTTTAATTAATTCAATATTAAGTGTACACTATAGCCTAGTTGATTCTATGACACGTGATTTGGACATATATCAGGATAAACAAACCACGTTGAGATCTATTAAAGAGTTTTGAGTTTAAAGATTTGAGTTTGTAGTGTGTGAAGCCATGTAGGTGTGCTGCTTATGAGTGCGGACATGTAGGTGTGCTGCTTATGAGTGCGGACATGTAGGTGTGCTGCTTATGAGTGCGGACATGTAGGTGTGCTGCTTATGAGTGCGGACATGTAGGTGTGCTGCTTATGAGTGCGGACATGTAGGTGTGCTGCTTATGAGTGCGGACATGTAGGTGTGCTGCTTATGAGTGCGGACATGTAGGTGTGCTGCTTATGAGTGCGGACATGTAGGTGTGCTGCACAGTTGAGTTAAAGATTTTAAAGTTTAAAGAGTTGAGTTAAAGATTTTAAAGTTTAAAGAGTTGAGTTAAAGATTTTAAAGTTTAAAGAGTTGCGTTAAAGATTTTAAAGTTTAAAGAGTTCAGTTAAAGATTTTAAAGTTTAAAGAGTTGAGTTAAAGATTTAAAGTTTAAAGAGTTGAGTTTAAAGATTAGTTTAATGATTTTAAAGTGTTGAGTTTAAAGATTAGTTTAATGATTTTAAAGTGTTGAGTTTAAAGATTAGTTTAATTATTTTAAAGTATTGAGTTTAAAGATTAGTTTAATGATTTTAAAGAGTTTTGAGTTTAAAGATTTGAGTTTAATGATTTTAAAGTTTAGTTTAATTTAATGATTTTAAAGTTTAAAGAGTTTTGATTTGAGTTTAAAGGTTTTAATGTTTAAAGAGTTTTGAGTTGAGTTTAAAGGTTTTAAAGTTTAAAGAGTTTTGAGTTGAGTTTAAAGGTTTTAAAGAGTGCGGCCATGTAGTGTGCTGCCAGAAAGTCTACAGCCATGTAGATGTGCTGTTACATTCATAGTCTACAGCCATGTAGATGTGCTGTTATGAATGCAGATATGCAGGTATGCTGCCAGAGTCCATAGATCTGAGTAGTCTGATAGATCTGAGTAGTCTGAGTAGTCCGAGTAGTCTAACGAGTCTGTTCAATGAGTCTTAACGAGTCTGTTCAATGAGTCTTAACGAGTCTGTTCAATGAGTCTAACGAGTTTGTTCAATGAGTCTAACGAGTCTGTTCAATGAGTCTAACGAGTCTGTTCAATGAGTCTAACGAGTTTGTTCAATGAGTCTAACGAGTCTGTTCAATGAGTCTAACGAGTCTGTTCAATGAGTCTAACGAGTCTGTTCAATGAGTCTAACGAGTCTGTTCAATGAGTCTAACGAGTCTGTTCAATGAGTCAAGCGAGTCTGTTCAATGAGTCTAGCGAGTCTGTCCAATGAGTCTAGCGAGTCTGTCCAATGAGTCTAGCGAGTCTGTCCAATGAGTCTAGCGAGTCTGTCCAATGAGTCTGTCCAATGAGTCTAACGAGTCTGTCCAATGAGTCTAGCGAGTCTGTCCAATGAGTCTAGCGAGTCTGTCCAATGAGTCTAACGAGTCTGTCCAATGAGTCTAACGAGTCTGTCCAATGAGTCTAACGAGTCTGTCCAATGAGTCTAACGAGTCTGTCCAATGAGTCTAACGAGTCTGTCCAATGAGTCTAACGAGTCTGTCCAATGAGTCTAACGAGTCTGTCCAATGAGTCTAACGAGTCTGTCCAATGAGTGTAACGAGTCTGTCCAATGAGACTAACGAGTCTGTTCAATGAGTCTGTTCAATGAGTTTAAAGAGTTTAATAAAGAGAGTTTGGACAGTTTAGAGAGTTCGTAGAATTTAAACAGGAAAAAGCATGCTGTGTAGGGTGAAAATAAATTTTAACAAACAATCATACAGCGCACTGAAATTTAATTACAGGAAAAAATGAGGTCAGCGACGGTGGACAGATGACGTGGTACACTGCGACAGCCGAGCGTGAGGTGCCTGAAGACAGATGTCGTCACAACAGCGGGCGCAGACGACGGTGGCCTCTCTCAGATGACCCGTACGAAGGACCGCGGGAGTCAAGGCGACGGTCAAGAGGGATCTTACGAGTGGAAGTTGTCATCAAGTTTGTAACCTAGTATTGTAATCGTACACCCATTGCAACTGTTAATTACAAGCCTGATTAAGTTGTTAATGTAATTACGTATTAGCTTCCCCAAAAAACATTATATTCATAAAGTACATGTATTTCGTGAACCTTTACATGCTTTTTAGTATAAATGCTAATGAGGTATACAATGAAGAGTATTAGTATTCTATAAACTGACTACAACTAAAATAAATAGGACTGTAAAGGCATTTAGGCAACACGGCCGAGTGTGATATTATTGTTGATCGTGCACCGGAGGTAGCACGCAGTCGGATGGCCGAGTGTGATATTTCATAAGATTTCGAGAATAAATTATAATTATTTAGTGTGAGTTAGGTTAAAATAATGGTATTCAGTAGGTAGTGATTAAAAATATGATCTGTGTATACCCGAATATTTGTTAATTAATCTGTCGGTCGTCGCGAAAATGACCCTTCTCTCCTACCCGCAGATTGTAATGATAAAAGAGTATAAATATAATGTACCATGGGGTGGAAGGCTCATTCTCGCTCGGCGCTGGAACGAGTAACACTAAATTTAGCACGAAGGTTACTGCTTGTGAACTTAAGATTGTTTAAGAGTGTACGTAGAAGTAACTAGTCGGAGTAAATTAAAAGTAAATGATTGTACCAAGGACTTTGATTCTTCACAGCCATTATTAACTTTCCAAACTGGCGGTCCATTTTCAGTTTCAAACAGAATTCGGTGCATAAACAATACACTTGTATTCGGTGCATTTTAATATGAAAGCGTTACCTTAAAGGTCAGCAGAAACCGTATTTCAGGACAATTGTGGTGAACGAACGACAAATGAAGCATGTAACAAAGAGTATAGTTATTCCACCTTAGTAAGGGCATCGCCAGAGCACAAGCTTCCATATATGAGCACCGCTAAGCGTCTGCAGACATGCTCCGGATGACTAAAGATGAGGAGGAAATCATAGTGAACTAACCTACATGGAGAAGTTTTTATTATTTACATAGGGAATGCCGGAACAAACACTGGCGTAGGATTCAAACACGGATGCCAAGACTATGTATGGCTAATGTATAATGATTAACGATCAACTAATTAAGTATCAGTAATATTATCAACAGCGATCTGAATGCTGCGATTTTAGCTAATAAAAAGTGCAAATAACGTTCGATAAGCGTCACAATCGCAATTATTTTGAGAAATCGCGATGGTACAAGACCCTATACCATCTTGCGTCACGCTAAATTTTCTAGTCACGAGAGTTATTCAGGAATCCATTAGCGCGAAATGAGGAACAGGGCTAGTAAATCTACATTAACCCTTAAACAACGGGCCAATATATCAACCGGTCACTATCCTTCCTTAAGCAGCGCAATGGACGTTATCTCTTCATTTATATCGAGTTACAATTACTAGCCGCTTCCCGGTCCGACGCGTTGCGTAGGCGCAGTTTCCGTGTTATGGCAGATAGATATTGGATGTGCCAAAGGAATAATAGATTGGGCACCGGAGATTGTGTTACCTATATGTACGAGTATATAAAGCTATTACGATCTAGGTATAAATAAAGACTACGCGAGAAACTGTAATCGCAATTATGACCAATATGCCAAATACATATGTAACAAACAATCGTCTTAGAAAATTATATAAAATCAACTGTAGGTCAATCAATTGTTAACATTTGTCCAGGCCCGAATGTAAACATTCAGAGGTGCGAGATTCAATAGCACAATAAATGAATCTCCAAAGTAGCCTCTAGAGTCTATTCTTATAAAACCTCTCGTCCACAGTTCAAATAAATGACGTAAATAATTTGAGAGCAGCAGTCACACCTTATATTATAAAAAGACCCTATAGTTTTCGGTTTATTAGTGTTGTTCGGAAGCTACATTTCTTTTTGATGGTGGTTTGATGGTTTCTTTTTGGGCTATTATAAACGACATGTGCCAAAATTGTTGGAAATTTCTTCGAATCCAGTTTCTTATTGGACGAGTTCTAGTTTGTCCTGTCTGAATTTTGTTGACTTTGGGCACTCGCCAATACTTATAGATAGTTGCGGAAAGGAAATTGATCATCACTGGAGTGACCGACTTCTTCAAATCCGTAACGGCATCATTAACTAAATCTTTATAACAACTAAATGGTCATATGCTAAAAATAAAGAATTAAAAAGATTCCAGACTATTATTATTCTCACAAATCTAATAATTTGAGTGTCTAACAATTGAAGTTTTATTTAAATGTGCTTGATTTATTCGTATAAAATACGTCACCTAAGCAATCTAAGCTGCCCCAAGCTTAGCTAGCATGCTAGCAAGAGTCAATTATACGTGTTTCCAAAAATCCTCTAGTGTTTTTGATCTCATTTGACCCTTCCATACAAGGAGGTTTTGGTGTCGGAACTGTCGGAAAGCGAAGAATAAACTACCCGTGGTAAAAAATATACATAAGGTAAACGTACTAGTGCTCGACATGCTAATGCCCAATAGATGACACCTTGCGTCAGCAGTGACCAGTAGAGGTGACAACCTCTATTGACAATGACTTAACCCTTAAATGCATAGTGTTGCCAAACGTCTACAAAGCATTAGACAGCTCACAGATTAAGGGTTAAACAAATTCTATTTGTTCCTGTATATTATTTCAATAGTAAAACTAATAAATTTTCCGAATTATTACATAAATTTTAATTTATAAAAATTACATTTGTTTATAGACGAAATGTCGGAAAACTTGGAAAAACCTGGAAGTTTATGATTTTTAGTACGTGATTTTGGGCAGATTTTTCGGGGTTTGTAATTATTTTATATTTACAAACTTTATCATAGGAACATCATAAATAGTGTACCTTTCTCATGGCAGTTAAGATTTTACCTATACCCTTTACTAATAGCTATATATTTTCAAAAATATAATTTAGCCTATGCAACTTTTAACACTGATTTCGCAGTGAAAATCGATGATATATTTTTTTTTACTATTTTTCCTAGAAACGGCAAACAATTATGTGATACATATATTAATTTCGGGGAAAAGAAAAGATCATGCATTTAAGGGTTAAATTTCAAGATGACCTGTACTGGTACCGCGTCGAGCACCAGTACGTTTACCTTATAAGTACCCGAAGAGTTTTATACCCTTTTTGCAAGCTACATTTACATTAATAGTTATCGACCCCAATCTAGGTAGGTACCAGGTTGAGTTAAGGGAGTCGGAAGATGCATCTCTGTTGCAACGCGCCCACCGCTCACCCACGTGCTCGGTGTTGCCTAATTATCCACGATATATAGGTGCTATTACAAGCATTATCTCTTGGAATTATTATTAGATCCGCTTGCTTCATCATTGTTAGTAACTTGTATTAGATATATACTCAGATATGTACACGATTTCACGAATCTTTAACGATTGTCTAGTTCAGTAATATCTGCTCGTATCAAAGTATGAAGTCAAATAGCCAGAGTACCTACATAAATTATTCCTACCGAACTAAACGTCTCCGAGTTATGAAATATATGTAGTTTAGGTCAAAATCTTCTTGTTGCCGCCTAATGATGTATGGTATAAATATATAAGAGAAATAATATCATATTGAATAGCATGATGGCAGTTAGTATACTATTTGCCGATAGCGACTGTAAGCAGTTGAAATATTTTATATAGTAGTGTCTGAATAGGTATGTCTCAATTACTACCGCCAGCACTGTAGATATTATCAGATATTTCCGAGTAACTGTGTCAAATCATGCCAATTTAGTTTGACGTAAGAATTTCATGATTTCCATAGTTCACAATCGAGCGCCGCAGGCGCAGCCATAACGTGTGAACCCGTGGGTGTCCTGCCTCCTGACGCAACGCTTGCCACACAGGTGTACTTACTAAACTACATAATTGTGCCATAAAAATCCAAAATTAACGGTTAGACAAATCTATGGCAGCCATTGTTATTGTGTCAAACTTATTTGATTGCTTTGTGCACGCACGTGTTCTGAACACATTTGTAATCATCGAAATCGCTTTTTTTGATAACGAAGCAAATTAACCTTTATTGTGTACCTTCTATTACTTTTGTTAAAACTAAATTAAAAATGAGAAAGGTTTTCAAGTCTTGCTTCAATTGACCATTATTTAAGGTTTTGGTGATTTAAAGATTCCCAAACAATAACCATTTTTCGAATTTTAGTTTGTACGTTTATCCCAGTAACCCAATTCTACAACAATACATAGGAAGTCATTAAGTGTCAATTTCCGTGACCATTTTTCCGGTAACTGAACTTCATTCGGATTAATTTCTCCGTTGATTTTTTCGTAGTTTTTAACGATTCCCGATATAAATAAAAATCCAATTAGTTTCAATTAGCTGAACACCTCAAGCGACGCAAATACCTGCCTGGCGCGCACGGCATATTTTCTGAGCTGGCGAAGCGTCTCGTGGAGGCGTCGGGTGACAAGAGGGCTGGCTCCTACCTGGCGCAACGCATTGGCATTGCCGTCCAGCGCGGCAATGCCGCCAGCCTTCTTGGTACCCTGCCACGAGGCACTGAGCTAGAGACAGTCTTTTATTTATTTATTTAGAAATTTAATTCAGGCAACAAGGCCCATATATTTATAATTTTATATTTATAATTTTAGTTGTTATTGTAGTTAGTTGTAGTTTTTAAATATAGTTTATATTTTTTTAGATATATTACTCACTTTTATGTTACTTTTAGATTGTGTATTGAAATTGAATTATAAATCGTTTCAAAATAATTACCATTCATAATTTGTTTTCCTCCTATATATTAAAAAATACATAATTAACTTCACTGTTTCTTGTACAACAGTTTAGTTTACAGGTATATTGTATAATTAAATTTCTAGTATAAAAAATGCTAACCTAATTCCAAATAATATCAAGAGTATGAGAAAGTGCCAATTTTCGTGTAATTTTCCCGTCCGTTTAACGGTTTCCAGTGAATAGTCTGAAACAAAGCTGCGGGTGTGCGATCAATAACACCGGCGTCGCGGCGACACGGACGGACGCGGACGGACGCGGACGCGATCACTCGTGACGGCGCCGCTGCCTACTCCGGCGCAAGTTACGAGAGGGCCGAATGACGGCTGGCAGCACAAGTATAACAATTATGGTTAGGTACAGTCAGCAACAAACAGATAGTGATGGCCAAAGGGACCAAATATATCGTAAAACATATTTAAATTACTATATTATAGAAACAAGGGTATGTGATGTTAGGATATAATATTAGGGTACTTTGGCCGTCACTATGTATTTAATGCTGACCGTATCTTGTATAGCTTGGCCACGGGTCATTCTCACTGTCACTGTTAAAGTTAAGATGGAAGTCTGTTTTGATCTTTTAGCTACAGGTTTTATTGCAATTAGGCTATGTCGATCGAGTATATAATTTACTAACCCAACTTAGTTGTTAATAGAAGTCCTTAATCTGCCCAAGACCGTACCAACGTGCCATCAAATGTAAACCAGTCAAAGGCTTCAGAACGTCATTTGCGTGTTCACTTCTATCCGACTTCTCCGTACATGTCTTGCATAAGCATCCTGCATACAAATATGTAGTTTTGCTGACTGTCCATGACAATGCAATATTGAATAAATTACTAAAATGACAGATGGTCCACCAACATAAATACTCAATCTCAAAATAAAAAGAGCAATATTCCCACCAAGTCCAAGGCAACAACCAAACCACTAGCGGGAACGGATGTGGATGATTAATGAATTTACCACTAAGCGGATGCTTAACGTGGCGCGTCACCTTCTTCGGGAAGCTGCCAGATCTGGGCTATTATTTTCACCATGCGCCGAGCATACAAATGACCAGCACAAACGACAATTTTTTTGCATGGTGTCAACTGATCCTATATTTATTAGGACGAAACGCGAAATAAGAAGGAAAATAATTTAAATCTTAACACATTGTGTGTGATACTCGCTAATTACTACTCGTACCTATTGGTTCACAGAGGCAACTGTGATGACACTTGTGACGAATAGAGGACTTGTGATGTTCAACTACAATACAGTAGTAGTACCAGCTAAAAAAGAAATTAGCGTCAATTAGAATATACTTACTTTACTGTAAGTACTCCTACTTCTTCCTGTGAGTTATAAAATTGCAATAAAAACATTCTGTACCTACTTACTTTAAATTTGTATGCAAGTTTCAGCCTTAAATTATTTTATTTACTACTCGTGTTACTTTCAAGGAGATGTACAGTATAAATAACAGTCAAGACATTAAGTCGTTAAGAATCCAGGAGTCTGCAGTTTGCACCACCGCATGGCGTGCATTAGGGATTATGCGTCCGGTGATAAAGCTAGCGGGTAGCGTGGGTAACGGTGCTCCCGGATTACGCATTATTGATAAACTGTCGCGCGAAATTTCCGATCACCGGTGCAGACAGCGTTCATAACAGCTAAAAACTTAATGACACTGTGACCTATTTAAAGTGAGTCTTGACACGTGTACCCACACGCCACTCGATCCTGCACAAACTCCCGCCGGTTATTAATAGGCTTCGAGATCGCGCTAGTCCAATTCAACAGCATCGTTTCAGCGATACCTGGGATGTCCGATCCGCCTTGACCCTACTGATAAAGCAAAAATAAGCTTTAAAAAGCAAAACGCATGGCCTTTTATCCTCCGATACCGTCCGGCAGTAGCGCTATGTACCCTCAAGGGGATTAACCGTCTGGTGATAAAAGAGAGCAGGTACCTAATGGGAAACCTTTTGATTACGAATATATTGATAAATAAACTGATCTTCAGCGCGAAAGAAGAGTACTTTTTTGTTTTCTACCGAATTAACATCAAAGTATCAAAAAAGTAAAAACTAGTACCTACACTATTTTAGTATTCGCAGAGCGCAAAGATATACAATTAGAGCTAAATGTCAAAGAATATCGTGATAATGGCGCTCATTAAGGAAATAAGGGTCATGCATGACATGCAACGGGCAATAAAAGCTAACGGGTAAACATCAGTAACGGGGATAAAATGTAGACCAGTTTAATACTAGCAAAAGGAATAGTGAGAATTAAAATCAATGGCAATATTAATAGTGAATATACGGTAATTATACTAGATGGGCTTGCCACGTCGATCCTCAATCAATCAAAAAAGAAATAGGCACTCCGGCTACCTATAAGGTCGACCACTTATGTCAGTAGGTAGAGGTAAAGAATTTCTAAAATATTTTCTAAAAGAAGGTAGCTGAGTTTGAGTGGGGCTAGGACTAGTGTACATATATACTATATACAGTATTATACTTTTACTTACATAAAATTCAGCTTCATGCAGTTAAGCCTTCAAACAGTCCGCCTAAGTTAAACGGTAGATCCATTGCGATAGTAGGTACATTGCTACAGACATTAATTTTATCCTCTGTGGTAATGTAATAATTAGCTATTATTAAGGATTTATATGTAGAATAATTTTACGGCTTAGACTCACTTGTTTTAAGTCACTCGCAATGTTCTTCAATGTTAGCATGTCTCACAACAGTTTAAATTCGATTTATATGTATTTATATTAAGTCTCCGTCGGTTATATATGTTTTAGAAAACTTAATGGTTGCTTAATGGTTGCTTTTACGCACTATTTGCAATCGTGATATAACCTGCAGGTGATTATTGACATAAAACAAGTGCAGCTATTCTAACTATTAACGACGGCTGAAGGTTTGAGCATACCTACTTATTCGTCACATTAATCTTAAATTTGTTTCCTAGCTTTACTATATACCTGGCTTGACTTTCGCTTCGCAACTATATTCTGGACAGATATTTAATTTTCTAGCGGGATTACTTAGGCACTTATTACCCTAACTCTAATAGTTTACGACGCGCACTAGCATGACAGTTTCATTAGCTTAAAGCTTTCGTTTAATATATTGTACTTACTCAGTAATTATAATTTCTAGCCATCATTCATAGAATACTTGTCTAGGTGGAACGATTGATTGAATAGAATGCCTTTGGTTCTCCATGTAAGATTATTACCAAGTAGGTAACAAAAGCTTAAATGTTCTTAGATACTTATTACTAGAGATGCCACGAATATTCGGTAACTATTCGGTATTCGGCCTATTCGGCCACTTTGCCGAATATTCGGTATTCGGCCGAATGTTGCCTAGTATTCGGCCGAATACCGAATATCTGTTGCACCTACTTAAAAAGAAAAATTTAAAATATATTTAGAATGTGTTCTTAGAAAGTTGTTAAATACTAAGACCCTTTTTTGAGCATTTGTTGATTAAAAACATTTTATTATTATCATGAGTCTGTTTTGTTTGACTCTATTCATTTCAACAAAAATATATCTTAGCTAACGTCATCTAACGTTGAGCTTTGTTAGCGATCAGTTTTCATAATAATTGTGACTCAAAATGTTTGCATGTCATGCCGAATATTCGGTATTCGGCCGAGAGAGGGGCCGAATATTCGGTATTCGGTATTCGGCCAAAACCACTATTCGGGGCATCTCTACTTATTACTATACCTTCGCACCTACTTATTAGAAAATATGGATAAATTATTTGTTAGTTCCTGGTAAAAAGCAATATTTAACAGGTAATTAAATCTCTAATGAAAATGATTGGCTTTCGATGGCCAATTCGTTTCGTTCGTTCATGATTAAGAGAAATTACGGTAAATTAGCTTGTTTAAGTCTCGGGTAAATTTATCGGCGGGCGGATTAATTACTTATACAGTCCGGGATCCGCTCCACTTTATCAATAACGACAGCGGGCGAGTCGGCGGGTGAAGCGACGGACAAACGCAAGTAGGCAGGTTCCGTGAAGGCCTAGGCCAGGGACATTTCTCATCTGACGGGCTAGGGTTTGCAATCCGGATCCGGAATGTATGAAATTATCCGGATCTGGATCCGGATCCGCGGATCTTCCCATACATTTCGGATCCGTCGTGCAAACCCTAGACGGGACAGATTGTTGGCAGTTTGTCGCAGCCCGCAGGGTTTAAGGAAAATAAATTAACATATAATACGTTGACGTTTGAGTTTAAAGAATGATTGGCTGATCTTAGATTGTAATCATCATTTTGATGACTGAATTGTCATATGAGTTAATATTTATCGATACTGTTTTATCTTCTTAAATATATGTAATATTTCGGGAAAAATTTACGCCGTGTGACCCTAGCCGAAAAGTTCCTTGAAATGCGTAGGTACCACTTCTCATTGCTCTTGCGTATATTTCGTAACGATGTCAATTTAATATCGGCTATTGCCCTACTCGCTTGTATGTACATAATTATTGAAAAATTAACATAACTACCACCAGGCAAAAGGTACAAGTTCATCAGTCAAACACGATTCATTCAAGCCAGGTTATTCACATTTTACGTAACGACTAGCTGTGTTTCAAAATAGACGAAAACAATTTGTATGTAGGCCCTTCAATTACATGCAAATCATATCGTGGCCTGCAACTCAGATTCATTCATTATTCTTTGTTTGAACCACTGCAATTAGCATCCATTTGCATCTAATTTGGACAAGTGAATTATTTATTGTATAGGTAGGTAACAATCGGACAATGAATTAAACGTCGAATGAGATTTTAATTGGGAAAGATAAAACTAATTTGCATTAGTCGTAGCACTATTTAAGTTCCCAATAGCTTTGCATACAAGCTACCTATCCTTACTTTCAATTTATTGATGCTGACTAATCGAAGCTGAAAATCTAAGTAGAAAGACAAATCATATTGATCTGATAAGAGTCCGAAACATCTTACCACTAAGTTACCATATTGTGTACCCTGGTAATCTCTTTTGCCGATGTCACTGTTAAACAATGCATTGCACATCGTAAGTAAATGACTAAAGAAAAAAAGAATTAAAAAAGCGGCCAAGTGCGAGTTGGACTCGCCCATGAAGGGTTCCGTATTTAGGGGATTTATGACGTATTAAAAAACACTACTTACTAGATCTCGTTCAAACCAATTTTCGGTGGAAGTTTGTATAGTAATGTATATCATATATTTTTTTTTAGTTTTATCATTCTCTTATTTTAGAAGTTACAGGGGGGGGACACATTTTACCACTTTGGAAGTGTCTCTCGCGCAAACTATTCAGTTTAGAAAAAAATGATATTAGAAACCTTAATATCATTTTTGAAGACCTATCCATAGATACCCCACACTTATGGGTTTGATGAAAAATTTTTTTTTTGAGTTTCAGTTCTAAGTATGGGGAACCCCCAAAATTTATTGTTTTTTTTTTCTATTTTTGTGTAAAAATCTTAATGCGGCTCACAGAATACATCTACTTACCAAGTTTCAACAGTATAGTTCTTATAGTTTCGGAAAAAAGTGGCTGTGACATACTCGGACAGACGGACGGACAGACAGACAGACATGACGAATCCATAAGGGTTCCGTTTTTTGCCATTTGGCTACGGAACCCTAAAAAGTACATACTTACATCTGAAATTCTAATACTTATTGCCTTGCTTATCGCTATAACAACGGCATTAATTGTACTACGTGGTTGTCATTCTTATTGGCAAGCCAAGCAAGGTCAGCATTTCTACTATCCTTGTTAATCCAAGTTCCAACGTTATTTTGTCGTACTATTACCCAGATGCACGCCGTCCGATAACACATTATGAGAGGTGCGCTGAAGTGGTGAATTTAGATCTGCTTATCTAAGTGGGCCGATCACAACAAAAGTAGGCGCTAAAACAATAATGGCCGCCACAGTGCTTTCATTGTTCATCTATTGCATACAAACTGACAAACATATCTACGGTGAGTCGGGCGCACTTACTGCATTGACTGTAAGGAGGTTTTGGCTTGAATTGTAACAGAGTATTTGGAGCTGGGCCTTAAGTGCCATTAAAATTTCGACACATAGTTATTTAATTTCTTACGAGTAACTATTGATTGGAAGTTATAGTCAAACCGATATTGTATCATTCATATATAATATCATATGTATTTTTATAATGAATTAATAAATAAATTTTCACCTAAGCAGCTCGAACAAGGGTACTTTGCTTCTTAAAAACAGTGAGCAAAATGCGATTTTGCTCACTGAGTGGGACAAAATGACATTCAAGTGACCTTTATAGTCAAATGTCATTTCAACATGCGGGGTCTAATACAAGTTCGAAATACTTGGGTTCTATTATCTCTGTCCCTTTCACACTGTTAGCAAAAAGAAACAGACAATAAAAAGTTAAAACGACATTCAACAGTATATTCACGGTTTGTAATAGACCCCCGAAAAACTTCAGACCGCATCGTTCCAAACCACGTACGAGTATGAATTCTTAATAATTAATTAATAAAAATAAAGTTTAAGATTTGATAAAAACTGATAAAATACTATATTTTAGGTATTTTATTGTACAATTAAAATAATGAGCCCAAAAATACACAGATCATCACGCAAAATTAAGTATTTTACTTTTAAGAATTTCTACCATAGTTGACAAATAGTACGTAGATATCCGCAATTCGGACCGTATCTTACAAAACATTTTTTTACAAAAAAAAGTTGTCGATTGAAATGTCAGTTGATGTTCGTTATTTCCATATTATTTTACTGAAATTTATTATTACGTTTTGTTTTTGTGTTTGATTGCGGTAATTAAACTTAATTGTTTGTATATCTTAAGAACACATGAGTGCAGGTATTAAGTGATGAAGAAGGATTACATTTTTCAAGTTGTCCAATAGGTATGTTCTCACTGCTCCGGTGAAAAATTTTGTGTAAGTAGTAGTACTTACTAAAGTTAAAGTAAAGTTAATGTTTTGTTATCTCGTGTAGACGAGATCAAAGTTATTTACATCTCGTGCGCTTTTGAGTCCCTTACTACGCTCAAGATTCTAAATTAGATTATATTATAGAATCTTTCGCTTGCACGGGACTCTAAATAAGCACTCGAAGAAATATCAAACTTTAATCTCTTGTTGTACAAATAACTATTTATATATTTTTCTCGTTTATGGTCAGTCAAAAAATTAAAAAGTTAAAAACATTGCAGTCTCGATTTCGGGACTGCAATGTTGCATACAAATTCCATTATTTAACGATTTCCAAACTTTTTATAAGTTTAAATGGCCATATCAAATGAAAGCATAGGTCCATTAAACAGCCAAACAGATGATCAGCACTTATTATTATAATGTTGGTACCGCGACTATTTAGGTGTCTCAAATAGGTTGGCGTATTTGGCGTATTTTCAGCAGAAAAATACACTTCTATTTTTTTTTAAAGGCGTCAAATCAAATTTTTAATGGTTTTACTATTTTCTGTGAAAATTAGAACGTCGCTTCTGTAAAATATTTGTATTTCTTGCACCATTTTTGAGAAAAGCACTATATATGACTCGCCTGGAAGGCTACTTGCTGGCTTCGAATTCAATTAAACGGACTCCCAAGATCGTCCGATTAAAACGAATCCTCAGCCAGCAAGTACATAGCTACTTCCGATCCTCGACAATAATGTACTATTAAATATCATCTCTGACAAATAAGTGAACCATAGAAAATATATAATATAGATAATGAAGTGATTTCATGAAATGTACGCGAATGTACTAACTTCATACTTAATTATTCTCCAAGCTTGATCCCAAATTAAAATTATCTGAAAAATTATAATGAAGCACAACAGAATAAATTCTTAGTTATGTATCTCTAAAAACTTTTTTTAAATATCATCTGTAAATAACTTTTGTTTGAGCTTCTTTGAAAGAGTAGGTTTGTATAAACTCTTCACTATCTTGTGAAAAGTATTTGTTCGCAGACCATCGCAAACTAATAGCTTGCACTTTAAGAACCACTAACGATTCGCAACTTCGTAAGTAAATACAAATTGTATATTTTACAATCAAGTCGCACATTCAGAGTTGATATTACCTAGTGATTTCCTACCGTCCGTACGCAACAATTACGACAAAAATCTCTTTTCACAAGTATTAAGATCTATAATCGTTTGCCTAGTTATATAATTTTATAATCATAGGCGCTTTATGATTATGAACTATACACCTCTTATACAATACCTAAAGCGTTTACGTTGTATGAACCTAATTCGGATTAACGCCCATGCGAAAACAGTAAAGGCACTTACGTACCTACTCCACCAATAGATAAGTTGAGTAACATACCTGTAACAAAAGAAGTAATTATCAAACAAATATCAGATAACGTTCACACCAATGTGCAGGCGCACGTAAGGAACAAAGAGTTCCATTAAACAGCCCTTCGATCGAGATCTCGATTAGTTATGACCTTATTGGGACACGCTTTAGATTGTGATCTTAGTTGTGAAATGTTCTGTGTCCAGGTTGTGCAGTTCAATAGTACAAGTGACTTGATCCGAGTCTGCGAAGTAAGAACACTTACTTATTCACCATAAACTAATCAACAGTCAATACAATTTGAAGTCGAGACCACACATTTCGATATTATAAATCTCTTATCTATAAGAGTGTCGCAATTCGAACAATACAGTCGTACGGGCGGGGCACGAGATGAATTATCGGCCGTGCGTTATTTATCGCCTGATCGATTCCGCGTAGTTTCACTCTGAGAGCCCCGTCCCGTCCAGCCATGTTTGTGACGTGGACCCGTCATACACCACTCTGTAGACACAACACAATATGCTGAGCGAAGCTATGAATTAGATGTCTTACTTAGAAAGTTGCTGAAATACGAAACATGATGTTATCAAATAAAAAGAAGTTCCGGACAAAAACACGTGGGATGGAAATTGAACAAAGCACTCATTCCATCAAGTGATTTTTCGTAGGTACCTAAATGATAGCATTTAGTTGCCAATTTGTAAACGCATTATCTGAAAAACGAAACTTGCATGAGCCTTCTTATGAGAAACATAACCAAATAAGTATCATTGGTAAAACTACGTACGCCTAATACAACTATACGAAATCTGTGGACAGCATCATCTGTCTGCAGCAGAAGTTGCTAAGCGGGCCAGGTGTTCAAAATGATCTGAAATTTATTGTTGAGAAAGTAAGAGCGTGTCAAGGTAATTTTGAACACCTCGCCCGCTTAGCAAATTCTGCTTCTGACTGTATAGGTACCAAGTGTGGTAAATATCCACGTCCCAACATAAAGTTGTCTCGACCTCAGCCCGTGGTGTCAGCTAAGTTATGCGTCGATAGACATTTGCGGAATATCAACAAACAAGTTGTATTCGCAGTTCTTATGATCTGTATCTTAAGATCTTGTCTGTATCCAAAAGTTGGCAATGTTTATCCAGACCGTAACAACATAATCGCTTGGCCAACTATGACACAAACTGTAAAATGCGGCATATGCGACTAAACAACTGTACTGTTAAATTGCTATCACGTGACAGAGATCTATATAGAATTCCATAGTAGTATACATGCAAAGCGCGCTGTAAAGTTCCCCGAGACACTAAACCATGACACTCGCAATAGCTAAATTATGAATCGATAAGACTAGGATAACCACTTTCCCCCTTACGTGTGCCGGAGTAACAGAATTATGTTGTAATTTAAGAAACATGTGTAAGCCCGTCGGGGGTTAATTGAGCCATTTATAAGGTGGTCAATGGTTGAAGCGGTAGTGGCGAGGATAGTCATTGGTAATGGTAATGTTTGCAAAGTTATTAATGCACAGGTTGCACAGGTCACAGGTACACAGCTAACATATTTGCTGACTGTACTTAGTTTAATAACATGTTGTATAGTTAGTAAGAAGTATTAATATATGGCGTCTAATTCTGGAGTCAAAAATAAATATTGAAGAGCACAATTCCTATTAAATTTAAAAAGAAAATCATGGACTCATGTTTACTACCATCGCTCACGTACGCCGCGCAAACCTGGAAATTTACCAAAAATATTAAAAACAAAATAATTACATTCCAAAGAAGTATGGAAAGAAGTATGACAAATATTAGAAAAATCCAAAAAATTAAGCACAGCATTATTAGATCCAAAACTAACGTGATAGACGCGCTCAAATACGCAAAAAAACAAAAATGGAGATGGGCAGGACATGTCGCCAGGATGAAGTCCAATAGATGGGCAAAACAAGTAACGACATGGCCAGGACCACCAGGAAAGCGTAACAGCGGCAAACCATACACGCGATGGTCAGACGAGATAGTAAAGGTCGCAGGGACAGACTGGATAGTTGGATACAAAAACCACAGGATAGATCCGACTGGCTTACTCTGGAGGAGGCCTTTACCTGAGAAGGGGTTCTTGCTAAATTCACCTAGTAAAAAAAAAACCAACAATATGTACTTAAGTGACCAAACATTACTTATTATTTATTATTAATATATGGTGACTTCAGAACTATAATAGAGCTTTAATAAAATAAAGAACTCATACAAATGAAAATTTTCTGCTGCTGTTTTGTTAAGAATGTATATTTATTTTTTAAGTCTTGCCTTAATGTCTTTGTGATTGTTATACCAAGCAAGTTGTTAACCCAAAAATACTGTCACACGGAAACAAAGATACAATCTGTTTAAGAACATGTAAAAGACATAAGAACGTTGACAAGAATAATAAATAAGAAGTGGACATAAATAAAAAGCTTTGAAGAGTTAACTAGTGTGTCATGCATGAATCTCGGCGGTTCCAAGAACACAGCGAAGTAATCAAAGTCAGTATATACAGGTATATACACTTACACAGGGTTCCTAAATGCCGCACGTACCTACACTTTACAATGACTGACTGCTAGTATATTCTCAACCAAGTACATCAAGTATTTCATACTTGGGTACTTTGTACGCAAATATTGTTTGCTTCAACTTAAAGTACTCTTAAGGTCTTAAAAGTCCCAATGGTCATAAAATGTAGACAAGATCATTTAACATGTCAAGTTGGGCCTAAATATGGTAATTTTGTGCGATTGTATAGTCAGCATCAATTGATACGACACACGATTCAAATAGGTCCCCCAGAATAATAAAAGGAAACAGCCTACTTTAAACGATTCCAATTTTAATAGTACATTACTGCAGACGCCGGGAAAGAAGGGCTTGCCGGGTGAGTAGGTATAGCCGGCCGACCGTAGGGAGGCCGGATAGTGATACGAAGCCGGCAAGACCTTTTCACGGCTAGGCATGTATAGTGCTTTTCTCAAACATGCAATGAAATAAAAAAATACACCACTCAAAAAAACAAATTTATAATCTTTATAATAAAAATCCAACTTCACAACAAAAGTTTTTTAATTTTTCTTCCAATCACGCCATAATTGTTTTTTTTTTACGGAAGTCGTCCGTATTTCGCGTGTGTAGTGTTCAAATAGACCTTATTAGGGCCATTATACACAATCTGATAATAAGAATCTCAATTTCTATAAATAAAATAAATGCAGAGGATTTTAAATAGGTATTGTCTATGGTCTCTGGTGACTTACGTATAGACAAAATTTTTAATTTATTCATCTACACATTGAATCATACAGATTCGTATTCTTAATATCAGTACGTTCGTGTATAACAGGCGTTAACACGGATATTTTGGTCCGATAACCATTCATTCACCAAAAATATAAAAAAAAAATATATAACTCGGCTGTTTAGTCTGTTCATGGACACAGACCCCATGTTTACATTAGAATTTAAAAAAAAATTACTTCCCGGCCTAGGCCTTCAATTTCGTATGAAATTCCTTTACAGTTCTCTGGAGTTGCTCCGCCCTAAACATGATACTTCGAAGCCTGATATAACGCCCGGAGCGACGACATTTCATTGCATGTTTGAGAAAAATTGTTTAATTTAAAACAACACGATAGAAAAGGAAACAAAAACAAGGAAGCTTTACGTAACAAACGTCCAATTTACGTCACTATCATACAATTTAACAACGGCGTGACAAATACAAGCCTGCAATTGAAGTACCGACGAGAGTTAACAGTCCCAGTTAAAACATTTCGCAGCCGCCGTGCCGCGCCAATCATGATCTAAGGAGCCCGAGCGTAATTAAGTTATACGGTTTACTTGATGTAGCGAGTGTTTGAAAGTAAATAGAACCAGATCGCGATAAAAATGGCCGCCGTGCAAGCCGGAACGTGGGGACGGGTGTGCACTGTGCAGGAACTTTTAATAAAAAATATTCGCATTTCCGGGTCATAATTTTAATTGTCATTAGCCTTCAGGCACTTCAGACATGGCCGACATGGGCTTCTCTAAGTAATAAAAATAGGTGGTAGCGGCCTCTTTCTACCACCGCTCCGTTCGCCGTCAGCAGGGCGTTCACCTTCATATCCTGGAAGTCCTGGAACCGAAATGGTCGCGCATTGCTTTTTAAACAATCTCTTTGCCAACGTTTTAGTACTATAATTTTACCGGCCGGGAGGGTTAAAATGCAGAATTGACCACCCACATAATGAAACGCTACCTGAGGAGGTATGTCAAATAACGCCTTTATCTCTATTGAGTTATAATAAACCGATTACGTCAATTGAGATGAACAATGCTTGATGAAGGTGGATCACTAAACGCATGACAAATCACACCCTGATAATGTATTAAACGAAAACAAAAGCATTACCTAATAAAATAATGACGTTATGCTGCGATTGATCACATTCTAAACAATTGAATGTCAAATATTTCAACCTGCTACTGGTAAAAGTAATCAATATTTAAAGTTGGCTACAACAAGTACAAGATAACGTTAGCAAGTAGCACTGGTACAAATAACCTTCAACAAGTAATCAAAAACATATCAAATGTAAAAGCCCCATGTATTGGAGGCCAGTCAGATCCGCCTGAGACGAATGTTGACTATAGCAAAGAGTAATTAACTGTAGAAGAGTGAAAGAAAAATCCGAGCTTCTAATTTTATAGCCGGGATTCGTTTCTCTAAAGCTTGTAACTTGTAATACAAGCGGATGTCACTTTTTGACAGCTTTTGTTAGAAAGGGACTTCCACTTGTATTACAACTATTACAAGCTTTTGAGAAACGGGGCCCTGATGTAAATGTGCTCTGATACAACTCCGTGCATTATTATATTTATTATGCGAAAATTCTGTTTGTCAAAAGTTAATGTTTTGCAATATAATTAATTACCAACTGTACAGTGCTCTCTAATTTGGAGCATGTTTTTTTCTAAGTCTCCTACAAACAATAACCAATATTTTGAGTATAGTAAGATTAGTAACGCTTTGAACGGAGAGTAATAATGTTGTAGAAACCGAGCTACACTACAGAGTTTCATAATTGAAAATAATTCTACTGTTCTGAATTATCGTGTTTTATATTGGTTGTTTGCAGTATACCTCCTACAGCGCTAATTTACTTATAGTAACTTTTAGGTGTGGTGCTTTACGACGTTTGCGCTGCACCCCATTCGACGGATCAGGGTTACTGTAAATACGAAGTAGCTCTAAAGCCTTTGGAATACAGTCGGCACTTTGCATCTTACAATGAAAATAATGCGACGATTGTGCGAAAGATACCGCCAAACGAGTCGTAGCCGTCTGTCACGACAGCCGCCAAGGAAATGGTTAGCTTGACAATGTTTTCATTATAATACTCTCAACAGTAACTTTCGCAACTACCAATATCAAAAATGTCTGCAGTTGCAACTGAGACCTTGTTGACTACAACTAAAGTTTACATCCGTATCTAACAAAAAACCTGAGACGAGCTTAAAACGATAACTTTCTAACAGCTTCATGTGAATATTTTGATAAACAATAGAAATCTGGTGAAACGTAGGGAGAGGTTGAATTTTAATGTAAGGGCAGGGGAAGAATGACATGACATGACGCGAATGTGATGTTAAAAGGTAATCCTTGGTGAGGCTAAAAGCTTTCCACGAGGGCAAGGATTAACATCTTTTCCGCTTTTATTCGTTTGTTCCGGACGACGGAGACTAATGGCGTAGACGAATAACGTCGTCACAAAAGCCACGAACACGACAAGCTGTCTAAAAGCCAATTGTCTATTAGCCAGCTTACGTGAAGCTCATTACGTTAGACACAGCAGCTCAGACCCCTTCAGTTAACTAATGCTGCATTTATCATCGTACATTACTTCCTTACGTGGGCACTTAAATTCCTAATCCTTTTGAGAAGTCCAAGTTTTATTTTAATTATTATGTATAATAATTTTTGCCCATACTTCTAAGATCTAACTAAACTATTTCGACAGGTCCCACAGTAATTTCAGCATAGTACAGTCAGCTACAGAGATAGTTGACCCCCCCTGCAAACAAGTTTCTATAAAGGGGGGTCAGTTATCGCTGCAGCTGACTGTACATTCTAAGTTAGAATAATTGCAATCGTGAGAAACCATTAAAGGACGTGCCTGACAGGCCGTGCCGCAGAAGAAATAAACTCCGTGCATGATTGTTCCCATTATGGGTGACAGGTTTGATGTAAACGACAAAAACCAGATTCCTACTCCGCAATCAAGATTTCATTCTTTAATTGTACTAGTACACACGATAAAAGCCAACAACTTCACGAAGAAGTCACTGTCCTATCTTATTTAAAAATTGACAACTTCACTAGATTATATTACTTTAAAATTATGATTACAAGATATAAGTACTCGTACCTATTTAAACAACGGCTAAGTATGGTTTCAGAATTATGGGAATGTAAGTTACAAGTTGTGCAATGTCTTCCACCATTAAGAAAACGACGACAAAGATCATACTCGTAAAAAGTAATAAGGATAAAATTAAAAACAACAATCCAGTAGTCACGACAGACGCAAAGGTTAGATATTAGCATGAGCACGTATAATGAAGTCATTGGCAACGCTTATGACAATAAAACGACTAAAAGCGAGATATGGAGAAAGTATGTAGGGTCAGCATATAATGTGGGGCGTAATGTCAAAAGTGTAATTGTAAGGACACTTAAATATTCGGAACGAATTTATATTAATGACAACAGACTTACAGAAATCCAATGTCCTCCAATATATGCGGGGCCCAGCCTTGAAGTGTACCTACTGACTACTCCTTTTCTCAAAAACTGAATGAGTCACAAAACCCGGACCCGGTAAGGCTACCAATAAATTCCTCGACATGCTTTAAGTTTGATCTGTGTCAACTTCTCAACGTTCCTGATTTTTTTTGGTAATTGCTTGTTAAAAACTCCGTACTCCGTATAAATAAATAAGTTATAGATAATCCAGTAAAACGTTTACGGTTGTAGAAATTTTACTATCGCAATCTGATTGCCACTAAAAGCAGAATTTGTCTGAATCTTTGGTTCAACCTGCTACCATTACCATAGAAATAGCCCTTTAATGACTTGGGATGAAAGCGAGATTGCATCCACTTAAGATTGGTCCCAGTGGATCTTCCGAGTTCGGTTCTGTAACATTCTGCAACATATTAAAATTGAACATCCCAGATTATTAAAAGTATTTATAGCCTGCTACTTATCCTAGTAAATAGCGCGCCATTTTTCAATTTTGAACAACTCGCCATTGTAGTGTTGTAAACCGGTTCAACTTGGATGACTCGTTCACGGGGCATAGTCACCGTGCATCTAATTGTCAATTTTATTATATAGTGTAGCGGTACTCGGGTAATTATTATATTAAAACAGTCAGCAGGCGACGCGCGACTCGTGCCATGCGTACAGGGTCACCGTACACTGTTGTATTTAGTTAATAAAACATTATGCATCTCCATAATCATCTGCCCATTCCTACTAAATAATTTGTGCACAATAATTAATAACATTGAGTTACATATTGAAAACACAAATGGGAATAGAATCAAAGCCGGCGAGTCATCGAGTGCCACCACGATTTTAAAGCAAAGAGAAATTCAATACAAAGCAAGGGCAATTTTGCATATATAACTTCATGGACAGCCTCTCTGATGCTTCCACTTTGAAAGTATAAGGATTTAGTGTATCATTTAATGCAGGTATGTAAACGTAAGAATCGAATTCCCAACAACAGCTATGCTTCCGTTGCTTGCAAATGCCGATTTGTAATAAGGGGCATCCCTACTGCCGAATAAAACCGTCATCCAACAGTTTCTTTGACACAGATCATCGGCTATTAATGTTTATTAACCAAAGAGACAAATAAAGCCATTGTTCTTTAATTACAGTAATCATAATAATGACATCCGTTATACAGAGAATAATTTAAAATAAATCAAAATTTCAATAGATACCTACTTGAAAATGCAATATTATGGTAATATAGAGCTGATCTGATCATGGCAAGCGAAAGTGGAACTACCACAATTGGAACTCTGTGACAAAACAACGCAACATGATTGACTTTGGGCCCGTTGCGCATTGCCTTAATACTCGTAAGTCGTAAATGGTTCAGATTACCAAGCTGTTTAAAGAAAAAAAAAAGAATATAAATGGTTGTATCAGAAATGAAACTTTTCCAAAAAATTATTTGCATGTCGTTTTACAAATTTTTAGGGTTCAGGACAGCAGAGCATCTAAACGTGATTGATGAGGTTAGTGTCATAATCGAATGAGACGAAATTAGCATACCTACAAGCAAAATACCAACCAGACTTAAAATTCTTAAACCTGTTAATTTGACTCATTCTTTAACTTTATCTTTAAATTTATTGAATGACAATAATTTAATCTCAATGTTTATATAGCTAAGGAGTATATACATTTTGCAGATGCACCTTTGCTTCTGTTAGATAAGCTTATTCTAACACCGCCGTCAGCCCTTTACCTGTATGGTAGTCAACCGGAGCTCGGAGGACACGTAGACGCGTAAAATATAAATAGACGTTAGATTACTATCGCCACACTATGATCTAACTTATCTCGACTAGTAGCTTTTACCTGTCTAGAATTGATACTATCGGCAATCGATGCGTGTTTACATCGCCTGTCGCCGCATTGATACATCGATATAAGCAATAATCGTAAAGGTAAATAGAAGAGGTGCGACAGGAAACATATACAATGTGGCGGATATAGAATCCGTAGGGTCCGACCTTGCTGTCAACTTGCGGCATGTTATTGTTATGCATGTTGCCTAAAAGGTTGAGAGTGTAGGATATCGAACGTGACCGATGATTAATAAACAAGCTTAATAAGGATTTAAAAAAGAAATCTTCTCCATAGGTGTCTACTGTGTAACTGCGTGTCTAATTGTAGGTACCTAATTTTATGAAGTATATGTTTTTTTTATGTACAAATTCCCAAAATTATAAATGTAAATACAAAAGGAGGGATACAACAAAGTACTAAAACTGCGACACGTCAATTGTGCTTTAGACTAAATAGCACCTAAATCAAATCACGTCAAACCTTGTCCAGAGCAAAATAACACCAATTCGAACAACCATAACCCCGCCGTGGAACAAGAATTACGAGAATCAAGTAATATTTATTGCGGGCAGTGTTCAGGAAGGAGCGTAATTGTGAGGTGGTATAATGAACGGCCGGGCCCGCAGATTATGAAGAAGTATAGCATAAGACCCATTGCCAATATCTAGTATTAATGATACAAATATAGGTAGAATAGCGTTGCGAGCTGCATGGGTATTTCAGTGAACTTTTCATGCACATTTTTTTTTAGTTAACAATGTGTGAATGTATGCAATGCCATTGCCATATTGTCACAGAATAAGTAATAGTATTGAGGTGTGTATTTAAACTAGTAAAAACCTTTGATGTTGTAGAAGCTAAATTAGCTAAGGTATAAATTATATACGGACAGAACCTCCATAGACCGGACAAACTAGATAAGAAATTAAGGATTTGTCAAAAAAACTATTTAATGACTTGGAGCCTTGGTTGTGCCACAGAAAACCATTGCATTGTGAAGTATGTTTAGTTATGGACTTATGAAGAATAGGGATGATGACACATGTTGAATTTTTATAACAAAATCTAGTAAAATAGATAGCAAACGAGCAATTGATCACAATAATGTGGATATTAAAATAAAATATTGAAAAATTACAAAAATACAGGACCTGAAAGTTTCAAAATTTAAGTTTTTTTTTAACTTCTAAAAACGATAAAAGTAAGGGTACCGGGTATTCGATTCCTTACATTTCATCCAAAAAAATATTGTATAGCAACTATATACATAAACGCAATATTTCACCGACAAAAACGCAATTTTCTTGTTTTGTCCATACTACAAGATGGGCTCCCAGAGACCTTGACGTCACGTTCCCTTGTCGTTTTGTTTAGGGCGTTTCGCGAGTGAAGTGCGACTGTCGGCCTTTGACTACAATTTCTGACTTTTGTGTTACTTTAATGCAATGGGTCCCATATAGGGTTTGCAAGATCCGTCAATTTTTCGGATCCGGATATTTCGGATATTAAAATTTGACGGATCCGGATATCCGGATAATTCGGATAATACGGATCTGTATCAAGAAAGGTGACGAAATTTACAACTTACATACAACGAACAGCTAGTAAAATGTAAAATGTTCATATTTTAGTTAATTACAATTATTAATAATTATTATTATTATCTCAAAACGATATAAATAAGTATAATAAGATATTCAGTGTAGTCTTAATTAGGTATTCCTATTAATAATATTATGCATTTTTTTTAGGAGGCCGTAGTCGATTTGTAACCGAAAACGCCAAAAATGAAGTAATTAAAGCAAATTTATTTCTATATATCTGCTCAGAAGAATTAATTCTAAAGGTGCCTAAAAACACCGCTTTAACTTCGGCGTTTTTTCTTAAATTTGCCATTATAAGCTCACAAAATAGAAAATGGAGAAAGAATTACATTTATGTACTTTTATTATTTTATACCGGTGTGGTGTGATATAATTTATACTATTAAAAAACGTACTTCCTTTACCTTGGTAAAATACCTATACCTTCAGTCGTTAGATTGAGAAAAATGGCTTAGAAAAAGTATCTAACTCATTTATTCAGTCCCCATTACAACAATCTTCCCTTATAGGTATAATCCAGTTAATTACTGCAAAATAATGTGAAATTACTACAATGGTTTCAGGAAATTAAGAAATTTGGGCTACAGGTTCTTAATAACGAGAAAAAAATATCAATATTAGTTACTCAGTTAGCAGCACATCAAGCACATGTTATTTATGTTAACAGAAGATTGGGAACGGACACGATAACACAAAAAAGTCACTGATAACAACTCGCACAAGCACTAATGAAGTTCCAGGTAGACGACCCAAAGGCGACTGAGCGAAAACCTGATAACAATTACTTTAAAACATACAAATATTTACCCTTCTATTCTATTCCAGTCAGGAGGCATGCAGGTAGCTCGTTTTAAGACTTACTGTTACTACTGTTTAGTTTAAGCAATATTTGTACTTATTTTACGACGTTATCGCGTACCAATAACGCGACCAATGCAATATTTAACGGATCCGTGAGATCCGAAATATCCGGATCCTATGAGACGTTGGATCCGGATCTTAGATTTGACGGATATCCGGATATTTCGGATATCCGGATATCCGGATCTCAAACCCTAGTCCCATATACATTTGATCCTAAAAACAAACCCGATTGATTGATACCATAAAGGCATAAATTAAAATTAGCGATGTAGCCTATTGCCCATCATCATACAAGCAGCAAGCGAAGGCGTCAGGTTTGCCCGGTAAACACATACTGGGACTAAAATGTTGTTATCAATCCAATCCGGACCGGCGCGTGTTAGTCGGACCGGACCGGAGCTTCCCGGTGCTTTCTCCTAAGTCCCAAGTCATAATTTTATATTTCGTACAACATTTTTTTTTACTTCAGGAATAGATAAGAGAAGCAAAGGTAAAAATTTTCGGTGGTCCGAAAAATAAGTCTAGGACATTTGAATTTAGGATTTACATATATACTAACAAAAGATGATGAAAGTAATATACATGACATAAACTGATTCCATTTTGATGTACAAAACAGTATAAGTATTAGTAATCCAAAGAATCATGCCTAGCCTAATTATGATTAAAGTTCAACCCTTAAAATGTTATTAGGCATAATAGGCCTTTCTAGCACGTGGGCTAATTACATAAGTGGTGAGTTATGGGCCGGCTAATGCAGATCTAGATAAGTTGCGCTGAAACCAGGATTTATGCGGCAGGTGATAACCGCACCAATATTAATAATGCCACTAATAATAGTGAGTAATGGGTGCGCGCACGATTATCCGCGCGCGCGCCACAACGAGGTTATCGGCATTTGTTTTGCAGTAAAACCGTGGCAAAACAATGGCTGTCATGCCTATCATATATTTAGATCAAAAGTAAGTACCTATCATAAAATAACATGTAGGGCACTATTTAACTATGTAGCCAACGGCGATTGCCTTACTAAGGTCATGAATTACTTATAATATGTACCTATAATAAATAAGAAATGTTATATTATTATCGACATTATGCAGAAACTAATATACATAAAAATTAAATTAACACTAACATTAATATGATCAAATTTTTAGTTAGGATATCCACAACGCAGGCTTCCTATAATTGTAGTTTTCCCTACCGATGCTATAACATCCTGAATATCGTGATACTGAGATGTTTTAGGTGCTGAAGGTACAGTCAGTAACTAGATTCCTGTAGTAGGTACTACTGGGTTGCTTTTTTTTTATAAATAATACCTGTAACCTGTAATTGCTATTTGCTTTTTATTTTATCAACCATAATAAAGACTACAAGCTTATTTAAACGGCTTTTAATTAACTGTAGATGTAGATAAAGTATGAATAAGACGTTAAACCCTTTAAAGACAAAACGATAGCCTCAAATCCTTTAACGACGAGAAAGTCGATAATCATTTAATCGTATATCACCGAAATCCATTGCTAATTGCAATGACCAATTTAAAGCGATAACGACTATGTTAACTCCATTTAAAATCTCCCACAAAAGGACGCCGTCGAGACTTTTTAACAAAGCAATATAAACTCGATCTTAGTTCCTGAACATAGGTAATAATTTAGTTCAGCAAAGGAATTGCAATGAAATTGGCAAAATCGTTCAACACCATAAGACGTGAAAATGTGTTATTCCGCGAGTAACATTACTTTCACGGATTAAAGATAAAGCTGTTAATTAAGTTACAGAAATGTCCAGTTGAAAAGACATCTTAGCTGCAGTCAGCTGCGAACGGTTTAATCGAGATCGAAAAAGCTAAGGAATTCTATAAAATGTTTAGTTTGCGAAACTAAGCATTCATTGATAACGCTATTATTATAAGGACTGCGTCAATGGTTCGCGAATCGATTTAAGTGTAAATTATTTCATGAATTTTACCTACAGAAGTGCATATAAAATTTACAAGCTACGCAATTTATACTAAGGATGAAAGAATGTAAATTTTTGTCACATTGAGCATAATATTTCAACCTTATAATATGTACATATAATAACTTGGTAAACAATAAACATACTCCGAGGAACCTGAGAATTAAATGAATTATTATTATAAATGAATTGACACTATTATTATTATTTTAATTGATAATGCATTGTAATGTCATCGGAAGTATATTTGGATTATTCAGTGTAGAAATCAAAATTATGTTATGTTATGTTTTAAGGTAATTTTAAGTATTTAGTTTTTAAGATTATCATGCTATACCCTATTCAGGGTCCATGCTGTTACAATTTAAATGATTATAACACCTATATGTACCATGGATTGCAGTAAATAAATGAAATGAAATGAAATGAACCTAATTTCTGGTTCAAAGAATGATTGGCATATAAGTTACATTCTGAATATAAACTGTAAAAACACATACCCACACACTCACACAGTACTGGTGATTTCTCCTTAACTTAATGCATTATTATCAAAGTTGTAATTTCTGCAATTAAACTTACTGGTGTCCAAAGCATAGGTTAATTAATTTTAAAATGAATGGTCTTGAAGTGACACGCAAATCGCAATTATGTTTCACTTTGATTATTCCTTCGAGATTTTCCTTTTAGTAATTTAACTATATACTCGTAACTGGTAGTAACGAGCTTTTCCATGTTTATAATTATTTCTCCCATGGCTAAATTATCGCGCGTGTGGTCTCATCTCCGCGCCGGGGTCAGGCAGGCTATACGCTACCCGTCATGGGCTTTTCAGCGGTAAGCATTACAACTTTCTTAGCTACGGTCATCTGAAGATGACCGATCAGCGAGACGAGATGTTTACAATTTAATACGGGGCCCGGGGATTACAATATTTTTGTCGGAATTTATCTTTAGTTAATGAAACAAACCACTTTAGAATTTGTAATTGGTCACTTGGTGGTGTCGAGTTACTTTAATCGTGGATTTTTTTCCGTCACCGTCAGAGTATATTTTATACCCTAATTCATGAAAAAAATATCTTAACATTGCTAATATAAAAGCGTAGATAGTGTTATAATGTATCTGCTCTCAAGTGACATGATTGCTGTAGGTAAGAGGTATCACACATTTAAATTTAATGGTCCCATTTGCGCTCTTGTCGTGAGTTTCGTAATAGCCTGTTACTACACTTTAGCATTGTGTATCAGCATGCCCAATTGTGATAAAAACGACGCGGATATACCAGACTACATACCGTAAATAAGGTACCTACAAGTACGTCGTATATACTCACTGTAATTAGTGGTTTAATTAAGCTAGGGATGCAGCTTTTCAACCACACTCGTGAAATTGGACGATAGGAAAGGCTACATACTTGCAGAGGGCTCAACTTACCATTGCCGTTACTAGAGTCTGTTCGGAAAGAGTCGGGGAATGTATTGAACCCCATACATTCCACGACTCTTCTCTTTCCGCACAGACTCTAACATGTTACAGCATTTTAATTGCGCGGAATTTTGTCGATTTAATAGACTGGGAAGAAAACTAGTGGGTACCATACGAAAACCTTTAGCGAAGGCATGATCGCATACGATGTTGCTATTATCTTCGACCTAACAGGCGGCCAATTGCGACACCAGCGCAGCGTACTTCTCTACATACACACGACATAATATATTATATACTTGTCAAATATAGCTGATTGCAGCCCTGGTTGCTAGAACGTAGGTATGTCTGGTACATTAAAAAGATGCATCGACTGCATCGCCAGTGGCGAGCATTGTCGGGATCGCTGCGTTATCGGCGGCCTCCGCTGCGTGGAGCCACTTTCGCGGCTTTCTAAATGCGAAGATTAGCATGCGGCTATCTCGGCGCGCGCCTGCTAATAGCCCGATTCAATATGGGGATTAAGGGGGTTCAATTGGGAAAGGGAGGGATCGAAATTGCTGATATTAATTATTACTGCAGATTTCATCGCCCGTCGCAATTTCTATCGAAATAGAGAACCTTTTGAAAGTTTAACATTAATGATTGGATCGAGCTCGAGTTTACTAAAATCAATAAACATCACCAATAGAAATTAATTTAAAAACCCTGCAATCGCATGTGGCCATAAAATAACACAGTCAATATTGTTTAATATTACCTACTACCTACAGTTGGTTCCTTTCCTACCTATCTTCTTATGTACCTATGTTCCAGTCCAAGTCTTAAATTTAATTGTTTTCATTTTCAATATTTTTATTCAGCTTACAATGTAATGTAACATACCTACCTACAAAGGACAGGCAAGAGGAGTGCCCATTGGGTAGGCATTAGGCAAGTAGTTGTACAACTTGTAAGTACATATTCGAAGTGGCAGTGAGAGTTCGATTGTTACCTTTCTAAGTTCCGAACACGCGGTCGCAAGGTCGTGCTCGGTCGTCGACTCACGCGCAACGACGCATTGTTTACCTTAACTAAACTGCCCCTGCCGCACGACTGGATTATGACCAGCGTCTACAAACATACCTGAAATATTTAATTTGAAACTTCGTACGTGACTTAAAACGTAAATTGTATGTACGTAGAACTGGCGAGGCCTCCGTGGGAATAAGTTTAAGAGCACGCTACTAAACCTAGGTATTATTGACTTTGTTGTTATTTGCTGTCTTTGTTTACTAAACTACTAATTCAATCATCCATGATTAAAATATATAACGAACCATAGTAATAATAATAATAATAATGTGAGCCTATATACGTCCCACTGCTGGGCACAGGCCTCCTCTCATGCGCGAGAGGGCTCGGGCTATAGTCCCCACGCTAGCCCAATGCGGATTGGGGACTAGTAAGTACTATTTTTCTGGTTAATCGCAAATAAATATTGTGTACCGCTATTTGTTGCCGCCTCTATAATTATTCCTATATACTTCTAACGATTGACACAAGCGTACAACACGTCTATTAAATAATTCAGATAAGAAATATTCAGGCATTGCAATAAATTACTCGATAGCGTGTCAACCCTAGCGGCGTGTTGAGTGCTTGAAATGTCGCGGGCAATTTGACGTCCCAGCTGGAAACTATTACGAAAGCCTCATAGGGTTATCACTTATCACGCTGGAGTAATTAAAATTCTTGCAAAAAAAAAAAACTAAGAAGATTCACACGTGAATAGAAGATTAGTCTTGCATAAAAGTAAAACCACGAAAGGCTGATAATTTTATGTTAACAGTCAAATAAAAAACTTTAGTTTCTAGATTTGTGGCTTCAGCAGAAATGCCATCATAAACATTTTTAAAAAACAATATGAGTTCAATCTGCTTATCTGCTCCAGGAATACTATTTTAGCAACCCTGTCCAGTGGTAACAAACCAATGCGGTAGTCAATGAATTCCTCGGCCACCAGGGGGCGATGGTATCGCCGTCACAAGAATTATTGACCGCGGGTTGACCACACCTGGCTCTAAGCGTGCCTTCGATTGTGCGCTCGTGTTACGTTGTGATGGTGTACAAGTACACGGGGCATTCATTGCCTGTAAATAAGTTTTCTTCTTCCTCCTTTTTCTTAGTTGAAGCCTACGAGGCACGTGTAAATGAGAAATGGAGAAAGCAAAAAAGCAAAGCTATTTCGTACCGCCATATATTATTTATGAAAATCAGATTTAAGTTACGTGAAAGTGAAGTTAGAAACGTTAATATTGTAATGAGATTTCGTCACTGCTCCTTTCAAACACTCACGGACGCAACGTTTTCAAGAAAGTTTAGATCAGTTAGAGATTTTTGCAACTCCAAACGTGTCGGTACTACAGAAGATTTGATACACATCAGAGTTCATAAGTTTGTGATACGTGACATGGCGCCTGACAGACGGCAGAGAAAGCGGACACTCATAAAGGTAAAGGGAAATTTGCGGAACACGTAAATGACTATTTTTGTAAATTACTTTGGTCTTTTTCCAGTTTTGAAGAAAACAAAACAATCACACACAGTAAAACGGTTACGGTTGATGATTCAAAGATTATGACCGGTCACTTTCTTTTGGTCGATTAACGTTTGTTTTTTTTTTGCTTATATTTTGAAAGCAACTACAAATATTATATGTTACTGACATTAACATAAGTACTTTTGCAGCTACTTTGTTCTGGAGCAAAACGATAACTTAATATTTAGTATAGACATGTGACACTACAGCGTTAAACCACTGTCGCGGCCGAATAGGGCTGGAAGTAGCCCAGTACCGCAGCCCCTGACACGGACGTAAACTAATCTATTTTTTATCAATCATGGCAATCGCGTACCCCCCGGCTCGAAAGCTACCACCGTATCGACACTCGATCTTATCGCCACATTGTGCAAAAAATGTCGCCCATCGTACGACCTGTCACTGTACTGACAGAGATTATCTGCGGAACAAATGAATCGTTTATGAGTAGGTAGTTACGAAATTTTTTGTTAATTAATTCCACCTTTGTAAGTTTTACGTAACTGTAGGACAAGTTGGCATTAGGTATACTTGTAGACTATAGCGGGTCATCTGTCAATCAAGTGGTGTAATAGTAAAAGAGTAGCAAAGTGGTGGTGGCATCGTTCATAATAACAATAAAATTAAACATTGTTATGGAGCTCATTATACCGTGACTAGAACGAATTTCGAAAATGTTTACTTAAGTAGGTAGGTACGTAGACTCCGTGAAAGCTAAATTAACACAAAGTTTGCAGCGACAACCTGTAGCAGTGCCACTATAAATGTCATATTTTCATAGGAATTTGACATATATGGAGGCACTTCCACTTTACACTCAGTCTTTTACTAAGTCGGTAAAGTTAACTTGGTCTAAATGTACCCTTTTCGAGATAATTTAAAGTCGTTAATACTTCTCATCTCACTCTGTCAAACCAGACGGCTGCGTATGACTTTTTACTTTTATCGTAAAGACTGAATCTATCTTAACTAGTTTATCATTATTGTGTATATTCATAAAGCTAAAACGGTCATTATTACGTAATTAAGTAGATAATACAGGTACGTAAGAGTAAACGAGACGTACCTACATTTTACAAAGTCTTACTTAGAACAACATTTTAGTAACGTAAAGTAATGATTTTAAGGTAGTATTTTGAATGCAGTTATTGAAGAGCTTGCAACGCTTTAAGTATTGGTGCAGTTGACAGTCGATGACAAGTTTTTGTATTGCCCCGTTGACGTAACAAGCTGTCGGCACAAAAAAGACTAGTTTTACGATCAAGAGCAACAAACTGGATCAAGTACCTGCACCCCTAGCACATGATTGGCGCGACAGTATCTCGCGGCGAGATAGACTACCCGTCTTTTTCTAGCTGTGTTAATAAAAGAGGGACGGGTAGTCTATCTCGCCGCGAGATACTCTCGCGCCAATCATGTGCTAGCCCGGCTGAAGTAAGTCAGTTTATAAACTTGGTTCACGTGTAGCAAGGGTACCTGGTGTCGCCGACTGATTGGAGGTGATACCCGGAACGTAGGTAGGAGAGCCGCTAGAAGATATTGCCAAGATTCTTTATAAAATAATTATACCGAATACAATTATTAACAACAAGAAAACGTAATCTAGATTTACTTTACTTTCGTCTTTGCACTGAACCGCCTTCAAATGTGTCAATGTTTAAAGACGACTGTCTTTAGGAACATACAGGCTACAATTTGCACATAACATCTCTTGTTTATTTGTATTCTTGAGCACAAAGGACTATTATGCGCAGATTTTATCGCGGAAACATGCTGAACTATATTATTACTAAGATTTGTGACCCTTACATAAAAGCATGCCTATTCAAATTACGAGCGAAAACCGCTTCACAGCAAAAGTAAGTATGTATGTAAATGACTTTTCATCACATGTTTTAAATTCCTAATTTCCTCTAAAAGGTTTTCAAATTTTGCCGCTAAGTCATGGTAACCAGGTGGGTAACCTAAGGGCGCGTGTACACGGTGCCGCCGCCGAGACGTGTAAAACCCGCGGCAGCGGCGCGGCGGTGGCGCGGCGGCGGACTACACGTGTCTCGTGTACATAGCGCGAAGGTGCGGCGGCGGGCTTTACGCGTCTCGTGTACATAGCGCAAAGGTGCGGCGGCTGCGCGGAGGCGGCACCGTGTACACGCGCCCTAAGAAATTACATACATATATTGCAGTAAAAAAATATTTCTCCGTAACTATAAACAATAAATTCGAATTGTGTCACTTATCTACCTACTACTGATTATTAAATTGTACAACGGGACTTAATCGCTTATCTAAGTTTTTAAGATTTACCTCTCGGATTTGGAGGTAAAACTTAAAAACTTAGATACCTCCAAATCCGAGAGGTAAATCTTAAAAACTTAGATACGCGATTAAGTCCCGTTGTACAATTTAATAATGTGTAAAAATCGTGAAAGTTTAAATCAGTACTACTACATATTTCAATTTCAAAATCTTTAATGTCAAAATAACAGATGTCAAAAATAACCCTTTGTTTTGCTTCATAGAATTTCCTGACTCTGTATATTTTCAAAAATGCGGCTTTTCCCAGAGATAAGACCTAGTTAGATCGACCTTTCGCCCCCGAAAACCCCCATATAGCAAATTTCATCGAAATCGTTAGAGCCGTTTCCGTTATATTATTATTCATTTATTTATCTTTCCTCTTACGTTAGGTTATTTATAATATGAATATAAAATGAATATTATTATTATTATAGCTTTATTTGCTCAGTGCTTTAATATCATTTGTTTTTTTATTAAATTGGTTGCACTTTTGATTGCACTGATCCCTGCTGGGTAAAAGCCTCCTCAGTACCCTTCCATTTCTCTCTATTTTTTGCTGTCTCCATCCAGTTCTTTCCAGCTATCTGTATGATGTCGTCTGCCCATCGTTTTTGTGGTTTTCCTCGGCCTCTTTTTCCCCTTGGTCCTGGCCATTTTGTTACTCTTAAGGTCCACCTTCCGTCCAAGTATCGGGACAAATGGCCAGCCCATTTCCACTTAAGTTGTAGGGCTTGTTTTAGCGCATCTATAATTTTCGTTCTCTTTCTTATTTCCTCGTTTCCGACTTTTTGTATCTTTCTGAGTTTTAGCATGCTCCTCTCCATTGCATGTTGACATGTTGTGATTTTGTTTCGAATTTTGCCTGTGAAGGTCCATGTTTGGCAACCATATGTCAAACTGGGCAATATGCAAGTGTCCATAATGACCTTTTTTAGGTTTGGGGGATAGTCTCCTTTTAATACCTCTTTCTATGCCCAGTATTTCCGCCACGCACAGTTTATCCTTCTTTCTACTTCATTTTCATTGTTGTTTGTGTTGAACGAAACTTGTTTGCCGAGGTAGACATAGTCGTTTACATATTCTACTTGGTTTCCCGTAATCTCAATTGGCTTGGTTTGGCTGTTGGTCATCACTTTGGTTTTCCCTGTGTTATATATATTCCGTTATATATATATATATATATATATATATATATATATATAAATATATATAAATAAATGAATAAATACACAAGAATTGCTCGTTTAAAAGTATATGATTGCACAATATACAATCAAAATAATGTATTAACTGTATATAGTTATCATTTTGACATTAAATATGGCAGACGTCAAAGCCCTACAAAGCCCTATTGATTCATCAGGTATTTATTTGTATGCATTTATCGTCGGTTAAGTTTGTCCAGTGTATCACTAGCTCAGAGCGTTTGACTCGCCGACTATTCATAGAGACCGAAATGCCAGGCGCTGATCTTTTGCATATAAAAATAAACATGTCTCATTCAATGGAATTAAAGAACTTTAGTTTCTGTTTTCATTTTTAGGAACGTTAATCAAATAAACACACGTAAGACACCGAAATTTTCACTAGACCTGAAGATATATTGCTCTATTACGACGAGTCTTTGACAAGGCATGCCATTGGAATACGTGTAATTGTGTATACAGGCTGCTTCCTGTAACAGGAGCAATAAATTAAACTAAAGGCTGTACTCCTCAAACTGACCAACATTTGTTTAGCAACTTTTAAAAATTATGAATCCTTTAGACTTCCTCTTTTTCATACAAAATAAATATTGCCTTCAATGTACGCTGACATCAGTGTGTTTGACGTTGCTTGTCACGCTTTAAACATAACAAAATTTGCAATGTTTCAATTCTCAAATTGTAGCCGCCGTGCAGGTCAGGAGCTCGACGATTCAAATAAAAAGCTTCAATTCTTAGTGAACTGATATAATTCTCCAAAGTACTGGTTTACAAGGGTTCTTGCCAAAACGGTTAAATGTAGAAGTGGTGTAGTTATTGTATGAAGGCTGATGAGGGAGTGATTTGCAATATTTGATCAGTACAAAAGGTGGTTTAAATTTAGGTGCCTCTAATTGGCCGCGATACAAAGTATGTGGAGCGCTCCTATTGGTGCTTAAGAAAAAGCTTCCGAATACTAGCCGAGCCCGACGGCCGCGTTTATCTACTGCATTAGGAATATAGGTACCTATTGAGATTTTATACAAATATTAAAGGTTGCGTTCGTAACACAAATAAATCACTTTCACAAGTATCGCCCATTTAATTAAGGAACGAGGTTAAACTATAATCAACAGCACTGCACACACTATAACCGTGGAAGGATCGGCCACACCGGACGCATTAAAACCTACAGATTCATAATTAAAAACTCGTCAAGACCGAGTCGACGGAGGGGCCGAAGGGTTAAATACTATTATACATACGAGACACGGCAAGGTAAGTTCATGCCATCGTTATGCGCGTCTTCAATTCATTAAAGTTAAAATTGAATACCTATTTTCTCCAAAAATTATCAAGCACTAAGATAATTAAGAACCTTATAATTCTTATAAACAGACTAGTGTAGTTATAAACTGAGTCTATTTACCTAAGGGACTACCTACTGGCCCCTAAAATGCAATTTTGGTACTACATAATAATTAAAAACCCATTACAAATATTTTTGTAAGCTAGCTTACATAATAAAATGAAGACATAAACTGTTTGATTGCGAGCGTTATGAAGTTTAAATAAATTATTGGGGCCTTAAATTACACCCAAATATGGACTTTAGCTCGTAAAAATGCGTGAAAAGTAATTAAGACACTGTTATAACGTCTGTCTTGGAAGTTTTCCTCGTAAGGAAGTCGCGGAAAGGAAGCGAAGTCGATTTACTTCACTTTGATGTAACACGACGAAATATTTTTCATTCTACGCCTACATTATGTTTAGATACGGTGCATTAGACACAAAGTTGTCTAAATAAAATGGTTTCTGGTGCATTGTTATTGTTACTCGCACAGTCTTAATAATAGTTATTCATTCAATCTATCGAAATTGTAATTGAATTGACATTTTATTTTTGCAATAACGTAGAAAAGCTTTCTATGAAGCAACAAATCAGGAAAATAAATAACCCTAACCAACTAAGATCACGATTATTCACGATCAATAACTCCAAACAGATCGCCCGTCAAATCGGGGAGGTTAATTCTGACGTCGTGCGACTCGCCCGGAAAACTGCACAAAATGGACACCTCGCATTAGTCAATCAACTGTAACTCGCAACACTTACCACACGGCGCTTGCAAGTCACCATTTTCAACTTTAACACAATCAGACAAAGTTCACATAAAGTATGGTTTTAAACCATTGGTTGGGGGCCAATTTGTGCAACTTTAGACATCGTCTGCGATAGACGATCTTTATGGAAGTGTCCTATTGGCTTATTGTTATTTATTGCTTTATAATGCGCTTCGAGTAAATTTTGAGATCATGGATCGTAAAATACATTGGAGAAATTCGATTATAGCGGGATATTGTATTCCACCGCTTAATTAACGATTAACTTATTGTTATGGATAATGTTAACTGCAAACTCAAAGTAGGTACTCAAACGATGTAGTTATTAGTTTCATATGTATTAAAAAGTTAATTTTCATGTTTTAAAATTGATTGGTGATAATGATTAATGATCAAATTTTGTACCCAAAGCGGAATCTAGACTACCCTTTGAAATTCTGCTATGTATCAGTTTATGTGCGACTGAATCTCATATACTTTCTTTTAATTACACCCATTGATGTTTTAAAGCGATCATAAGGTTGGTAGCTAATGGTCCGTGAGTCAGGCGCAGAAGTCGGAAAGGTAAGACGTATGACCTTTTTACTTATGTGCAAGCTACATGTGATATATCTACGCTTGGAATCGGCGCCACAGGGAACAACAGTTCAGTATGGAGACTTGAAATTCGTTTGAGAGTCTTAAATTAACACTATTAGAAAACTTTCATTACATCAGTGCTTTATCTTATAATATTTACTTATTTAGGTAATTATTTATCAACAATTTGATTTCAGTTATTTAACTAGAGCTTAAATTCAGCTGTTCAAGGGAAAAAGTGTAGGAAAACCCGGTTCCACCTGTTTGTGCAAAATCTAACACCTCATTAAAAGGTCTTTGCACTTATTTTCCACACCCGCTTCAATACGGGTCATTCTAAAACGAAAACAAGATTGCCTCACACCAGAATCACAATAGGGCATAGACCAACAAAATGAGCGGTGATCTAGTTATATTTTTTTAAGAAATTATTCCAAATTTGAGCTTTATACAAAAAACAACAAGGTTGTGTTTGCAAGTATTAAATTAATTAAGATACGACATTGAGAAAGAAAGCTGTAGAACTTTCCACACTGCATCCCTCAATACTATGTGACAGTGAGAGCGCATTGTCCCCCTACAAAGTACAAAGCGCTCTCACTCACGAAACGTCAACCCTAATTAAGGGCATCGCTCCATCGCGCGTGATTTACGAGGGCCATTAGGCCGGCCGGCGCGCGGCACGATCCCGGCCCGCAATGGATATCGTGTAAGCGAGCCGATACGAATTCGGTGAGTATTGTAATTTATTACTGAATATTTAAATAATTTCACTTAAATCAATTTCACTAAAACCTCTTAAGATTTTACAGCATTGTACGTAATTAATCTAGGTACATGATGTAATCTAATATAATCTAGGTAATACTTAAGTTAAATACATAGATGTATTTAGAGAGAAAGCAGCTAGAAATCTAATATCACCTTTAGAAGGTAATTATTACTGAAATCCATCGTTCACCGTCACCATCGCTGCGAGATGGGCACACCGTGGAGGGTTTAGTCGGTATTTGGCCCCTGGGCCACAAGTCCGACATACTTATCCGTCCTAGTTCCCCGGATAGGTGAAATGCGTAAATTCATTACTCCACGCACAAAAAGAAGGTATGTAATTCTTATAATATAACTGTGTAGTGCAATTTAGCTAAATTAAGAAAGAGTGAATGTCATTATTAAAACTTTGAAAGATGTCATTATTAAAACTTTGAAAGATGTCATTATTAAAACTTTGAAAGATGTCATTATTAAAACTTTGAAAGATGTCATTATTAAAACTTTGAAAGATGTCATTATTAAAACTTTGAAAGATGTCATTATTAAAACTTTGAAAGATGTCATTATTAAAACTTTGAAAGACTTACCTCATGCTCCCGCAGTTTCCTCAGCAACTCGTGGTAGGGCGCGGCGCGCGCCGCGGCCAGCGAGGGCGGCGGCAGGCGGCCCTCCATACCGTGCAGCCACCGCCGCAGGCAGCGGAGCTCGTGCGACGTGTCTGAAGATATGGCTTTATTATAGCTATTGTGAAATTCAAAATATGTGCTATGAAACCATTACAGACAATGAAAAATAGTATATTCCGAAAAAAATTAGGTAGGTGTCACATGAAATTTCTTAATCTGTCAGCTCCCACGGCTCATATATGAGCCAGAACGCTTATGGTGACGTCATATCGAGGGATTCGACAGGTAAACCTTTCTTTCTTTAAAAAAATACATATAGTACAGGTAGGTACTGATACTATTTGTAAACGGAGGATTGTTATTTGGTCAGTTTCAATTCACCTCTCCCCTCCCCCAGGTCCACGATTTAATTAAGCTTTTTTTATTTAATATCAAACTCTGTTCAGTAGTTTAGCCGTGCAAAGGTAACAGACAGGCGTCGTTAGCTTCACATTTATATTTGCATGGAATATGTATACTGATATGTATCATCAAAAAGAAAGAATGGGAGGAGCCTTTTATAGTGCCATCTAGTAAGTAACGATAAAACTATCTATTCTTAACCTAACAACGCCATCTAGCGTGTAGCAAGACTCCAGTAACAGTGCCATCTAGTGTTGAATAGGCAAACTTTGTTAGAGCGCCATCTATTGAAAGGCGATATAATCATCACCTTAGCTGAGCTCGCTAGTTTAATGGCGCCATCTATACTCACTCTTTCGAAATACTAACCTAACCATAAAGCGCGATACGTCAAAGAAAGTAATAATTTAACTTGTCTAAAAGATGGCGCTAATAACAATTTACATCAAGTTATATAATCACTGATAGGTGTCGCTATACGTTTGAAATGCGTGATTGATTACTAACCGACGGTGTCAGTGCCTTCTCCGTCGCGTTGAGGCTGTTCAGGGCTCAGCAGCAGACGCAGGCCTTCCCATTTCGCGTTCAAATGGTCCACGCGCCAAGTCACCTGATACAATAAATTGAAAACCTTGTTTAAAACTCGTGTCGTGTCCCACTCCCACTTGTAGGATTTGTGTACAAAACTGATAAGGACTTTCAGCATAGTTTAACTCCATTTCTAAAGTATTTGTTAGTGGGCCCGGCCAGACGAGACAATAAATAACCATTTGATCATCTCATCAAGCGTCCTGTTTATAGGTGACATTCGAGCGCTCGACAAAATAAAAAAAATGCCCCCAAACGCGCATACTAGTGTCGAAAATTGCGTCTTCATTCTTGCGTCCGGACCTCCAAAATCATCGGTCATAATCTTGCAATCGAATATAGTGGCGTCCGCGAGCCAATTTCATTTTTGCGTTCATACGTCCTGATCTCCTGATTACGCAGATAATTTAATTAGATTGTGCGAAAAATTGTCCCATCTGGACACTGCCTTATATCGACTTTGAATGGAAGAGTTAGATTGACCACTAGCAAGAACAAATAAGCTTGCTGAACCTGTTTACTTAGCAAGTTATTAAATGAACAGTCATCAGCTAACGCAAGTTTAATGGCTTGTGTAAATCTAGTTGAGTATTTAATATTAATATTTACCTCTGCACTAGCCTCCGGAATGCGTTCCAATATGGCGCTCGCCTGCTCGATGAACTTCGCTCGGCGCGGCTCCACCGACGCCAATTCAGCCATTCGACTCTGGTAATATAGAACAATGGACGGATTAAACACATCTATTTATATGTATGTTTGATATTTGCTTGTCTCATTCAAACTACATCAAATTAAAATTGGTTTTGAAAGTTTTGTAGGGAAGCATAAATTCCTAAGTTGTTTTATAGGTAGAAGAAGCCACAAATGGTACTGCCATTTTAAGTTCAGATTAGATCAGATAGATGATTGGATCTCGTACAACAGGGGGTTGCTCGCACCCATTTGCACTAGTAAGCTTTGTTCTAAATTCAGCCCCTTGAATTATCTAGTCTACCGACTTGCGAAGCTGACCAATTTCTATTACCAGCAGATTGGGCGCCTACTGCCGGTTGTCTCTTACCGTTCTTAACTTCCTGCTGCTCAGGTTCTCGGGACTAGAATAGATCTCCTCCTGAACTTGCGACAGCCACTGGCACAGCTCCCCGAACTCGGCCACGAGCTGGCTGAGCGACCACTGCCGGTTGAAGCCGGCCGCCGGGTTCAGCCGCGGCAGCAAAGCGGCCGATTTGCTCGATAGCAACTCGCCGTTTGCTTCCTGGAAAAACGAGGTGAAATATAAACATTGCGTATTCAATTCAATGGAAATACAATAATATGTTGTTCCGACTCCGTATTTGCTCTCTTGACTGTACCAAGTTTGGCCGCGCCTAACTTCACTACAAATTGGAGGAAGACTTAAGGTGGTTCGACTAGGTTACTCAAAGCTTAACCCTCGCTAGATGGTGCCACTTTCGCAAAATTTCATGTTTAATTTTTTTATGGAATGGTCTTGGTATTTGTATACTTAAAAGTATGTTTAGCGAACTCTTTAAGTAAATATTGAACTATTAAAATAAACATTGAATACTTCATTGTGCAAAAACCACCCTTTAAAGTCGACGGAGTGTTGCTGTCATGCTTTTTCCTACTATAACTCACACATGCAAACAGTGTTTCCGTGATGCTTATAGTAGACAATTTCACACAACGTAAGTATACTGCAATAGCGTTACGGTATGTTCGTGGAAATACGTGCAAGAGGATTGGGGTTCAAGACTGGTGCGAGTAGGTAATTTCTTTTTGTTTATTTTTGTCCTTTTTGTGTTATCTTACCTTTAAACGAGCAATTATTATATATACATATATATATATTTATTTATATATTTGGATGATATCAGAAACGGCTCTAACGATTTCGATGAAATTTGCTATAAGGGGTTTGATCTTTTAGCTAGGTCTGATCTGTGAGAAAACGCGCATTTTTGGGTTTTTATATGTTTTCTGAGCTTTGGTCGGTCACCCAGATATTCAATCTCTTCTTCCTCGCGTGGGGTCCGCTTGGCAACTAATCCCAGAATTGGCATGGGCACTAGTTTTTACGAAAGCGACTGCCCTGACCTTCCAACCCAGAGAGTAAACTTATTGGGATTAGTCCGGTTTCCTCACATTGGTTTCTTTCACCGAAAAATAGGTATCGGTATATAAATAGGTTCCGGTAAATAGGTATCAAATGATATTTCGTACAAAAGTTCCGAAAAATCATTGGTACGACGGTACGAGCCGGGGTTAGAACCCGCGACCTCCGGATTGCAAGTCGCACGCTCTTTCCGCTAGGCCACCAGCGCTTCCCCCAGATATTCAGTATCATCATCATCACTATCACTACATAGTATAAAACAAAGTCGCTTTTCTGTCTGTCTGTCTGTATGCTTAGATCTTTAAAACTACGCAACGGATTTTGATGCGGTTTTTAGGGTTCCGTAGCCAAATGGCAAAAAACGGAACCCTTATAGATTCGTCATGTCTGTCTGTCTGTCTGTCTGTCTGTCCGTCTGTCCGTCTGTCTGTCCGTCCGTATGTCACAGCCACTTTTCTCCGAAACTATAAGAACTATACTGTTGAAACTTGGTAAGTAGATGTATTCTGTGAACCGCATTAAGATTTTCAGACAAAAATAGAAAAAAAACAATACATTTTTGGGGTTCCCCATACTTCGAACTGAAACTCAAAAAATTTTTTTTCATCAAACCCATACGTGTGGGGTATCTATGGATAGGTCTTCAAAAATTATATTGAGGTTTCTAATATCATTTTTTTCTAAACTGAATAGTTTGCGCGAGAGACACTTCCAAAGTGGTAAAATGTGTGTCCCCCCCCCTGTAACTTCTAAAATAAGAGAATGATAAAACTAAAAAAAATATATGATGTACATTACCATGTAAACTTCCACCGAAAATTGGTTTGAACGAGATCTAGTAAGTAGTTTTTTTTTAATACGTCATAAATCGCCTAAATACGGAACCCTTCATGGGCGAGTCCGACTCGCACTTGGCCGCTTTTTTTTAATAGATAGAGTGATTCAAGAGGAAGGTTTATGTATAATTTGTTAACCCGTGCGAAGCCGGGGCGGGTAGCTATTATCAATAAATTACATTATCAACGTTTTCAAAAAAAATATCAATACCTGATTTTCACAGATTATGATCTTTTTGGGTTCTTCCAACTCAGAATCACTAGCATATTCTTGTTGAATCCTGAAGCTAATATAAAAACTATGTCCCAAATATTTGTATAGAAGTTTTAGTTTCCGCTACGTCACGCAGGCTGGGAAACATTTTTGATACTAAAACCTGACGTGATGACCGACATTTTAGGATATCTTTTTATGCTAGGATGGAGAATACCTACTGACGATTCTTAGTAGAATAAGCCCAAGAAAGTCCAGTTTGTAAGTGTCAGGTATCAGTTTTTTTTAAAGCGCTAATAGTTTGTTCTACAAGTAAAGCAATCCCTTACTGCCCAGCCTCTAATAAAGTAGTAGGTAATTGTAAAATAAAATAAAAGGAAAACATTTTTTTTTTAAATTCAAGTACCTACAGTACATTTTTTTATATTTGTTATCCGTAGTAGTCCCTGTACCTGAAAGAAATATAATATCATGATAGAAAAAAATATCTAATGTAATAGGAAGAAAGATGATGCAACAATATGGATTCTAATAAAGTTATAATCAAGTTATAATTTACATACCTGGTAGTAACTAGTAATAATTGTGTTTTTTATTCATAGACAAAATTCCATTATTTTCAACCACAGGAAATTTTATACATTTCTTTTTTATTGATGTGAGGATGTCCTGATTGTAAAAATCAAAGAGATTAGGTAGAGTATAATTTCTAATTATCTTTGTAAAAATTAAACGAATACGCTAAGCCCATACTTAATCCATCGATTTTTGAAAATAAGAAAAATTAAATAAAAATAAAAAACACAACACGAAATTTAGGTGTAAAAAAAATACAAAAAGTTATGTCCCAGCATACAATGACTGGGGTTTGAACCGGGAACCTTCCGTTTGTAAGCAAAAAAGCGACTGTTTACAAAACGCGCCATGATAGTTCTTAGCTAAGCTGACGAACTTCGGGTACTTATTCAACAAAATCGGGTAGGTCAACAAAATTGCGCTAAACATGACGGCACTTCAAATTCGCGCCGTGGTCAGCCCGGCAACGTCGGAAATGGTATGGCAACGTCGCAAATGTATCCGTACACGACATTTGTGACGCACACATACGTAAAATTGATGAAAAGTTAACTATGATTTTTGCATGATTTCTGTATGAAACATTGTTTTCCTATTCATTTAGCGAACATGAATATTCGAAAGAAGATAAATGCGGAAATATTTATGTAGTAATAGTGTGTAGTTACGTAATGAAAGTCGATTGAATTTTGTATGAAAATCGAACCACCTTAAGGTGTAACAAACGAAATATGGCCGTACATCGTACATAATAGTAACTTCAAAGTGTTTTCTTGATCTTTCAGACATTAGGGTGATTTTTGGATAAATCTTCATCACATTCACTGCGATATAAAATATAAATACTCCTTGTTTATTGAAAAATCCCACAGCTGGATATTTTTTGGTTTATAGAACCATGAGTTTTGTTGAAGAGTAGTGAAGAGGTATCCCACCTTGCAGGTGTCGATGAGGTGGTTGTCCATGATGTAGTCGTAGTGGTGCTGCAGCAGCGGCCACAGGTCGTCGCCGGCGCTGCCGCTGGCCGCGGAGCCCCAGCTCCGGCGCCACGCCTCGCGACACGGCTCCTTTCTGGAATGGTCAAAGCGAGTGTTCATTCAGAAGTTGAATCGATTATAAGCGGAATGGAATGCAGGTTTATTTTATGTAAAGACATCAATCTGAATAAATTACTAAAGCTAAATTATCTTATGAGCTGACTGTGCCAGGCAACATAATTTTGCTATAAGATTAATGGCAACCACTACTGTGCATAATTTAGAATAGGATTAGGCTACGATACAGGTGTTTGGTAGGCTTAGCTTAGGTGTATAGCGTATAGGTAAGCAAAAATTTATTACTTGATAGTCGGACATATTGGAGTATTAAATATCGATTTTGATAAACTCGAATATTTAAATAGATAGCTGAGAATTCGTAAACCGTAATGGACAGGTCTAACAATGACCAGTTAACTGTGCCAGTTAAGTATGTTGCTGTTAGCATAGAGAAATAAGTAAGTAACTATAGTACCTAAGCTTAAGAGTGCTTACTTCATGGCAATAACTTACTTCAAGACAAACGCTAGGAAGAAGAGAGAGAGAATGCTCACTCCATACATAGATAAAAACCCATTCATAATAGGTAAGTATAGTTTCAGGCATTTCGGGTTAAAGAATTTTTATTTTCTCAAAAATAAATGTACATTTCACTTATATGATTAAAATTTTTCTATAAAATTTGATGAATTTGACGTTTTGCCATAGCTCCCATACAACTTATTATTTGTTAAGTAAGGAAACTAATGCATGGATTGAGCACTCTAAGCTTACTTCTATGCTGTTAGTAAGAATTGCACCTTTGTGGAATATCAACGTTTTGAAAAGGCATCAATTCAGGACAATAAACTGCGTCAAAAATATCAAAAACATATGCTACCTCTTTTTGGTGAGGCTGTGATAGGGGCGCTCCAGATGGTCGGTGCGCGCGGGCGGCGCGGGGGCACTGCGCAGCGACGACAAAGAGAAGCTGCTCTTCATGGCGGAGTGCTCGAAACCTGCGGTAGAGAACACACTTATCAAGGGTCTACCAGCTGGGCTTAACTTAGTCGACTTTACCGGCGGGACATGTGGGCGGCCGGCGGGCCATAATGTAAACTTTACCAGAAGCATAGAGAAAAAAATACATAGAGTGCTCACTCCATACATCAGTTTTAGTACCAAAAAGACTATTAGCATCTAGCATCGAGTAACGGAACTATCAGTACTGCTACTTGACAATAGATGTAGCACCGACAGGAAAGTCTTATCTCAACAGCATAAGACTTTCCGGTCGGTGCTACATCTATTGTCAAGTAGCAGTACTGATAGTTCCGCTACTCGATGCTAGATGTCGACACTGAAATTAATAGTCTGAACTGATGTATGGAGTGAGCACTCTTGTCTTATTATATTTCTCTATGCCAGAAGGCATCGTGGTATGTGTAGTATATGTGCAGGGTGCATAAAGGAAAGTCACACGTCCGTTCAGTAGGCGATTTATTATGAGACTGGCGGTAGGTCCATAACTCGTTACGTATATACATATCTCTTCTTAAACATAAACATAAATAGTCTTAAAAAAAAGAAAAACTTCAATCTCAGTCGGCCAACAAAACTCTTATCATTTAAGTACCTATCCACCATTATCACCGTTATACATTTTAACAAATAAGTAACTATCTCTTACTCTCTTCTTAATATGTACTACATAAAAAAAACTATATCTACACGTCACAATGCTAAACTGGAGTGCAACATATGTAAATAGTTAACATCTTACTTTTTATCGGTAACTAAACAAGGTCATCGTAAATCGGAATGCAGATCAGCTGGTGAGCTGTAGGCATAGGAACGTACATAGGTAAGTATAACATTTAATTAAGTTGTTTACTCTCGCAGAAGGGTTACTGACCTTCCTGTAGATCAACGTATTTAAGTATGGCATTGATTCTAAACAGTAATATAGGTAGTATAACTTAAACAATTTAAATATAGGTAAATATTCATCTACACACATGTAACAAAAGAAAAAGTTTTAACAAAGAAACATTTATTTTATGATACCCAATTAACAACGTATCAGTAGGTTAACCTAAATAATTAATTATTTACTTACTACTATTTAGATAGGTAATTTATTATTGTCACACAACTAACTATTTGTGATCCTTATTGCCACGAGGTAAGGTAGGTATATCAATGGTAAGATTACTTATTGCTTGTAATAGGTATCGTGATAAAATCCTAAAAACAAAATTACCTAACTAAAATTTATATTTCGGTGGATTTAAAAGCCGGCACTCCCTAACATGGCGGGGTTGAGGCGGTTCCGGTGTCGGCAAGGGCGACGATTGGGGATCATTACTGGGACCAGCGGTAGGTGATGGCGGTGTACTGTGTCGCGTGCTTCCGGGTGTGATGACCTTGCGCGCCGGAGTATCTGGCGGTGTCGCCGATGATCCCGCTTGACCTGGCGTACTTGGAGTGACTGCAGCCTCTTTAGCCGTGCTCCCTTGTTCCGATGGTCTGCCCTGTGGTAAGAGTAAAGCTGATGGATCTGGTGGACACACTAAAACACCTGAACGCCGCTTTAGCTGATCGACGTGTCTATGGGACCCCCTGCCTAAGCTATCTAACACTGTGTAGTCGGTTGTTCCCTCTCTCCGTAATATCTGGCCCGGTGTCCATTTGGTGTCGCCCTGGTATTGCCGTGCCCAAACGAGTTCGCCCGGCTGAAATACACGTTTTATACCTGCAGTACTAGACATTTGTTTCTTTTGGGACTCGCGCGCCTTTTTCTCACAATCTGGTCTAATAGCATCTAATTTTGTACGTATTTGCCTACCCAGCATTAATGCCGCCGGACTTTCACCCGTTGTGCAGTGTTCGGTGTTCCGATAATGTAATAAAAATGTATTGATTGCAATATTTATATTTTGCTTTTGCCTAACAGCTTTTTTAATAACCTTTTTGATAGTGCGCACGGCATTTTCCGCTGCTCCGTTCGATGCCGGGTGATATGGCGCAGAAAACAAATGTTCAATACCATTAGTTGTCAAATATGCCGCAAATTCCCTACTAGTAAACGGCGGTCCATTATCTGATACAAATTGTCTTGGCAGACCCCAACGAGCGAAAGCTTCGCTTAGTTTTTCAATTGTATTACACGCGGAAGTGCTACATCGGGGGAAGACCTCCAACCATTTTGATCGTGCATCCACTAAAATGAGATAAGTTTCCCCACCTATAGGGCCTAAAAAATCGGCGTGCACCCTGGACCACGCTCTCGCCGGGAATGGCCACGCCGCGGGCCCGTGCCGGGGCGGCGCGTCGGCCTCGGCCGCGCACACCGTGCACGCGCGACACATGGCCTCCACGGCCTCATCGACGCCGGGCCACCATACATAACTCCTTGTGAATGCTTTAGTTTTCACAATCCCCATATGACTTTCATGCAATAGGGCCAATACTTTTTTCTGACAGCTCTGTGGTATTACAACGCGATGGCCCCACATAACACATCCTAATTCCTCATAAAGTTCGCCTTTCCTGTTATGATAAGGGCGTAAATTATCTATTTCTATCTCAGGTGGCCAACTCGATCGTAAATAACTTAAAACCCGACCTAAAATTGGATCTCGTTGAGTTTGTGTTTTGATTTCGTGGTAGTCCAACAACATTTCATTTTGTACAAAATGCAAATAGGTTTGCTCTGGAGGTGGGCCATCCATAGACGTCGCATTTTTAACCGGTACCGGCAAGCGCGATAACCCATCGGCGCCGTTCGCGTCTGTCCTCACGTATTCTATGTCGTAGGTATAAGCAGACAGCTTGATCGCCCACCTTTGCAATCTACTCGCTACCATAGCAGGGATACCTTGTTTTGGACCAAATATACTAACTAGGGGTTTATGATCAGTCCTTAACACGAAACGCCTACCATATAAAAACTGATGCAATTTTTCAAAACTAAACACAATCGCTAAAGCTTCTCTGTCGATTTGCGAATAATTACGCTCCGCGTCGTTAAGTGAGCGCGAGACATAAGCGACCGGCCGCTCCGCCGCCGCGCCCCGCCGCGCGCCGACGCCGGCGCCGGCGCAGGGTTGGGTCAACACGCCGGAAATTCCGCGCGAACTAGCATCTGTCGTAAGAATCAGGGGTTTGTTTTGATCGTAATGCATCAATACTTCGGCGCTTACTAATACCTGCTTAATTGTTTTAAATGCATTTTCACATTGTTTACCCCATTTCCACGCTACACCCTTCCTAAGCAAGTCATATAAAGGCGACAATATGGTGCTTAACTTTGCCACGAACCTAGCATAGAAGTTGACGACGCCTAAAAATGATTTTAACTCTGTTATGTTCTGTGGTCGTGGAATTTTAACAATTGCCTCAATCTTGGCCGGGTCGGCTTTAATGCCATCTTTAGAAATAATAAAACCTAAGTACTTCACTTCTTCAGTAAAAAAGAAACATTTACTTTTTTTTAGTTTCATGCCATGACTATGCAATCTCTGTAAAACCTTGTCCAATGTCACTAAATGCGATGCCACGTCTGGTGTGCCTATTAAAATGTCGTCTAAAAATACCTCTACGTGTGGAATATCCTTTAGTAAATTAGCCATGATTCTCTGAAAAATACCTGGACTAGAAGATAGACCGTAGACCAACCTATTGTACTTAAACAATCCCCTATGCGTGTTAATAACCGTATACTGCTTCGAATTATCTAGTTCTACCTGATTATACGCTTGAGTTAAATCAATTTTCGAGAAAACGCGAGCCCCATTCAGCCTTACTAATAAATCATCAATTTTTGGAAGCGGGTACCTATCGATCAGCAAATTCGGGTTCAGAGTTATTTTGTAATCGGCACAAATCCTTAACCCACCATCAGCTTTACGTACCGGCACTAGGGGCGTGGCCCACTCGGAAGTGTCGACGGGCTCGATGACTCCGCTGCGCAGCATCTCGTCCAGCTCGTGGTCCACCCGGTCGCGCAGCGCGTACGGCAGCGGCCGCGCGCGACAGTACACCGGTGCCGCGCCCTCCTTCACGCGAAGAGTCGCCTTGCCGCCCGTAAACCGCCCCAACCCGCCGCTGAATAGCTCCTTATACCTGTCGAGTAATTTACACAGTTCATCATTACTCACAGTTTGACAGTTAAATACTGGGATCTTAATCCCTAGCTCCCTTAGCCATTGTCGGCCTAACAAAGATGTTGTACCCCCTTGTACAACAAACAGTTCTAAGGTTTTTAATTTCCCTTCGTAAACAACATCTGGTCTTATAACTCCTAACGGTTTAAATTTACTCCCATCAATAAATGTAAATGTCAAATTGAATGGCTTAATCGGCCTATGCCTAAAATATTTATAATAGTTTTCCTTGCTAATGCAGGATATCGGGGAACCTGTGTCTATTTCCATTTCTAACATGATGTTGTCTACGTGCATAGACATGCTTACCGCACTGTAGTCGTTCAAGCAGAGATGATGCAAATTTTCTTCAAAATCAGTTTCCGACGAATTGTCCTCGTCGGCCCCTGGAGTCTCATTTTGTGCCGCCTGGACGTGGTGAAAGGCGCGCCGAGAGCCGCGACCGCCCGCGCCCGCGCCGCGCCTGGCGCCGCCCGAGCTGCGCCCCCTGGTAGCACCCTGGCCGCTAGCTGCGTCCCAAGACGGGCACACCCGCCTTAGATGCCCCACGCACCCACACTTGCTGCACGTGAAATTTTTATAGCGGCAACCAGCTTCACGGTGGCCTTCCCGTCCACAAACTGCACATCTGGAGCCATTGTTAGGCATATTGCTGGTGCTGGTACTGTTATTCTGTCGGTTATTGCCTCTATTTCCGCCACGTGGTCCCGGTGTGATTGAATTTATGGCCGCCATGTCCGATCTGGCAACGTTGCTCTCGCTCGCACTTGGGCGTTCTACAGTCGCTGCGTCCCTCTCCGCCGCTTCCAACGAGAGCGCAAGGCTTACCGCTTTTGAATAGGTCAAACTTTTCTCGGCAAAAAGGCGTTGTTTGATAGTGTCGTTTTTTAATCCACACGTAAACTGATCACGGAGATTGTCCTCTAATGACGTATCAAACTCGCAATGTTTGGACAATTTCTTGAGCTCCGTGAGGTATTGAGCCACGGTTTCCTCTTCGCCCTGACGCCGCAGCCGGAAACGATAACTCTCGGCCATAAACGAAGGCTTGGGTTCCACATGATCTTGCATGATCTTAACGACATCTGCGTATTTCATGTCCGCGGGCTTCTTAGGGCTAGTTAAATTTCTCAATAACTCGTACGCGTCCGCGCCCATGACTGCTATTAACGTTGGTAGTTGCACCTCCGCTTTAATGTCGTTTGCTTTAAAATACATCTCCAAACGCTCGATGTACTGTGTCCAACTGCCAGAAGCTACTTCGAAAGCCTTAATCTTCCCAACCGACATTTTTTGTACCACGTGTATTATCCACCACAAACTAACCGCTCTCAAATCAGTTAAATATTTACACACCACTATCACAGTAATAAAAACAATATTGTATTTTTGCACGCATCAATAGTCCATATTATTTTAATCGTCGATCGCCAATGTAGTATATGTGCAGGGTGCATAAAGGAAAGTCACACGTCCGTTCAGTAGGCGATTTATTATGAGACTGGCGGTAGGTCCATAACTCGTTACGTATATACATATCAGTATGCAATGATCCCACAAAAAGCAAGATAATTTTCGTTTTGCGTTTTCTCTTGTTCCTTGGACGAACTGAAACTATCACGAGAGTAACCTACATAATAAGAGCGCTAATCACAACAGACAGCACGTTATAATTGCGAGACTACTTAGGTACCAAATACCTTTACATGCCAAGAAAAGGTTACACTACCACTACGATGCGTGACCAGAGTTTTCACTAGAACTATTAAAAGATAATTGGTAATAATAATAATTAACTATATAAAGACAATAGGTAATAAAATAAGTAATATTACAGATACAAAAAACTCATTATTTTTTATTTGTTGTTGTTAAGTTCATGTATATCAACAATATCAACATACGCACTGGTTGCCTTTCTCCGAGATAAGTAGAATTATACTACAAGTACAAGTGTCGTCTCATATCTATGTGTATACTATGCCTAAATCCAATTCAATCACCCCTAGGTATTACGAGAATGCCGTTGATTCGCGCGTCTGCGTTATAGACATTGACTTGTTGAGACCGAAAAATTATATATAATTAATGATGATTAAAACCAATATGTAAGTATGTATGTAATTACTGCAATGTTTTTAAAATAATGTCTTGAGAAATAGATAAGTTTTTGCTTTTATTTATCAATAATAGACCGAATAGGATAATTTTAAACTAAAAAGTCTAAAAACCACCATAATTGTCCAAACCCATTCATCAGCAAGCTGTCTGTCTTAATATGCGTAACCCTCAAGGCTATTACAGCATAATAAGAGCAGTAGGTTACCGCAGCATATTATAAGGAAAGCACGACCGTCGCCCGCCGCTGAGCAGGGTTGTCTCCCATCGCTTGCCCAGCTCTCGTTTATCCAAACCAATAAAATAGTAACCTCCGATTATGCTTTTGCGACGGATATCTGAGTCACACATATACTGGTACAATGGAAGCGAGTGCTTGGCAAGTCTCGAGAATACTTGGCAGGAACCGCCGGCCGCAAGTGGATGGCGAACATGATGCTTTCGTGTTCGGGAAATGCGGCATTATGTCGCTTTTCTATCACAACTGGGATACATTGTGGTCGCAATTATGAAATTAGACATCCTTAGTCATGTCATTTATTTTGCCGACTTGATGGAATGTAAAAAATCTATGTATGTCACCGGGGAAAGATTATTGATCTCCGTATAAAACAGCGTGTTACGAAAAAAAAAGCGTTTCCGTACATTAAAACCGATTGATATAGATGGCTTTGCCTTGTGGTGTCTTATGAATCTTGTGATAAGTGATTGTTATTGACACATGGTTTTACTGCTCTTTATCAAAAACAAAACAAAATGTAAGTTTAAAAATGGCCATGATATTGTAATACTTACCGACTTTCAATCCGGAGGTCGCGGGTTCAAATCCTGGCTCGTACCAATGAGTTTTTCGGAACTTATGTACGAAATATCATTTGATATTTACCACTAGCTTTTCGGTGAAGGAAAACATCGTGAGGAAACCTGCATACATCTGCGAAGAAATTCAAAGGTGTATGTGAAGTCCCCAATCCGCATTGGGCTAGCGTGGGGACTATAGCCCAAGCCCTGTCGCGCATGAGAGGAGGCCTGTGCCCAGCAGTGGGACGTATAAAGGCTGAATTATTATTTATTATTTATTATTTATTATAAAACCTTTGTAGGTATTAAATGAAAAATGTAATAATAAAAAATAGAAATAAAATAAAGCCAGAAAAGTTTTAGAGTTGCATGCATAAATCATAATCATCACGTTACTTTTTTTATCGTCCACTGCCAAGCATATCTATTCATGTTTTGCGTTGTAAACTAAATTGCTTGGCTACATCGGAAATGTCCCCTGGTTTTAATATACGAAAACGCTCTTCGTTACCTGCAATTAAATCACACAAGCATAATATATATATAAAATACTCACTTGCAGACATTCTGAATAATCCTCAGGGAACTTCTAAATGAATCAATTTATTCTTAAATCAACATTAGCTTTCCCTCTTTGTACTGTCTCATCAATTCCTTAATCTTTGTACTAGTTTAAAAATTGATATTCATATCCTCTTATCATTACAGTCTAAATTGCTTCGTGTTAAAAGTGTTATGGCGACTAGATTCGTTTATATTAAAATTAAGTAGAATAAATAGGTGCGTGATCATGTAATCTTGTGGGATTCATGAATATTCGCAGTGTCTTCGAGACGCGTCGGTCGGTGGTCACATGTTGCGTGTGCGCTGGCGGCGTGGCCCTGCCTGCTGCGGCGGCTGCCCGGCCGGCCCTGAAATGACACAAATTAAAAGGTTAGATAAAGCAGTGAAGGATCAATTACATTAATTGCTAATCTACTAACTCTACGCCCGATCTGAAAAAATTGGCTAAAGACCTACCACTTTCCCTGACACTAACCGATGTCAACATTATACTGACGTTTGTGGATAATAATACCGAGGAAGCAGTTAGCTATAGCTAAATTAATTAATGCATAACTGTTATTGTTCGCGAGTGAGTGCCTACTGTACCTAACACATTATTGTTAAAATAAACTGTCTTCCACAAAATATTGAATATCAGGTATAGCATCCAGAAAACGGTCGGACATTCTAAATACAGCCTTCATATAAAAAGCCAACCAAAAATATGAACAGTCTAAAATGTATAACAATGTACTTAACTAATGAAGGTTTGTCACACATTGTATGCAAATTGCCATTTGTGCAAACAAATAAAATAAAATAATGAGCAGTTATACATTTTACAAAACATGATTTCTACAAAAATGTTTTGAATTTCGGAACAGGACTTACACCGAAAATTTATTTCCATGAATTCCATGGTAGTTCCACGTAACGCTCAGGGCGACGCGGGCGCATGGCGAATGGAAAGCGACGTGTGTTTTCCGACGCAGTTACACACCGATTTGCAGATTTACACGAGCGAGCCGTAGATTAGGCATGACAGTAGCTCACAAACGCTTCTTAGAAGAATGGTTTAGGAAAATTCATAAGGTATGTACGATGAATACCAGCCTTTTTTGAAAAAAATAATGAACGAATGTAGAAATACAGTACACTGAAGAAGTAAGTACCTACCTACAAGTTGGTTGAGCGTGGCTATAAACTATACATTTTGGGCATCAAGTGTTGAAGGTTGGATCTTAATTTCCTCTAGGTGCGATAGAACACACAGCTAGTAGTTACGGGTAACCTACCTACGTACTCAAACGACGACGCATACTTCAGGGCCTATGACAGCCACTTCTTTAGGTTGATCTTTTAAAATTCTATCTTCTTCACAGATAATTATTAACACGAGTAATTATTGCATAATTGTATACTTAAGTCAGGTGGTACATACATATGTATTTCATTCCGTTATTTAAATAATTCATTAAACTGCTGAACTTTAATTGAAATTTCGTCTTGCGATATGGCATTGCTGGTAATAGTAAGAATATCTGGGAGACCGAGCTTTGCTCGGAAAACATAAAAACTCAAAAATGCGCGTTTTTCCAGAAATTAGACCTAGCTTTCGCCCTCGAAAACTCCCATATAGCAAATTTTATCGAAATCGTTAGAGCCGTTTCCGAGATCCTCAATATATATAAACCTACAATAAATATATAATAAGAATTGCTCGTTTAAAGGTATAAGATAATAGGCCCAATGTCAGTAATGAGCTTAAAAATCAAAAGCGTAACAACGATCGGATATTTTATTTCGAACGGCATGTTGCAAAACCAGATCCGTTCGTAACATTCCTCGGAACCATTAGCACGAAGTGGCCATTCCCAGAACATGAGATCGATTGATTCAGCACCCATTACCCGAACCATGACCACAGCCATGACTGATGGGCCGCCATCAACTTTCACCCGCGGAAGCCTAGTTGCCGTCACTTTGTGTCTCTTTAATCATGGTCTATGGTGACAACTTAGTTGATACAGTCTCTCAAAGTGACACACCGAAGAGTCGTAGGCGATTTAATCAGTTACATTATGCTTATATGCCACTTGGCACAATGGATGGATGCAGCAAACAATTTAATATCATTACAAGATATGTACTTACTCTGAATTAGCACTCTACAGTGACATATATGAGTGATTAGAATCGTGACTGATGCCGAGAGAGAACAATGATATTATGGAAGGGATATCTTGAGTTTTGATAGATTTAATTGATCGGCCAGCCAATCAAGCTATACCTATACATACCTACAATACAGCAACCAGCATAGGTGTTTTTGTTCAAAATGTATGACGCTAAGCTTATTTAACATGGGTGAATAATATTGTTGCAAATATGGGTACATCATAAACAAGAACATTTGGAACACAGTCTTTTGAAAAAGTGAGCAGTTGCAAATGAAGCAGCTGCAAATACCGCCTCCCTACAATACAAAAATATAGGCATGAGTCCCGCATAACTAGGGTTGCCATAATTTGTCGGTACTGATAAGGGACAGTGGTATTCTAGAGCAGGGGTCTCCAAACTTTTTTACCTGAGGGCCATATTGCACCTCAGAAACTGTCGCGTGGGGGGGGGTGTATGTATGGTTGCTGCTGTTTGGAGCTGGGGTTTGGAGAGCCCTGTTCTAGAGCGCTATTAATAAATAAATAAATATTATAGGCAGGGTCAACAAAATACGGGACAAAAACGGGACCAGTAAAATTACGGGACGTGCGTGTAAATACGGTGACAGTCCCGTATATACGGGACGTATGGCAACCCTACGCATAACATACCTACCTAGATGCAGGACGCCAGGGATAACAAAGTCGTTTTAGAACAGGTGCGTCTTCAAACACACTGAAACCTGTTCTAATCTCGCCAGGCTGGCTCCTGCTCCCCGTAAGCTTGTTTTTACAAATCTTCCGGCACTCAACAGTTCCTTGCTATTTTAGGGTCCCCTAGCATAACACAACCAAATCCGAATTCTTAGGTTCCATTAGTCTAACATTTGTTTTTTTTTTCAAGAACATATATATCTCATGTACACTTATATTTATGTCTAAAATATTGACTTCGTCTCAAGTGAAAATATGTTTTTTATTCACCAAGTAGTAAAGTATATTATGCTGCAGATTTACAAAAGAACCTTATAAATGTTTTACCAAATTGTTTATTTGTACCTATATTCGCAGTTAAATATCTTCCCACGGAAGCTTGCGTATTAGGTACTGAAAGTGCTACTCGGCTATTACTGAATGTGATTCTGATACTCTTTTATTTCTGTTAAGTGATCTTTCCGAGAATAAAGCGAACAAAACTAGAAATAGACGGGTGTAGTTTTACGATCATTTGACTCTCTCTTTGACATTTGATAGATGAGGAACTAATTTCGTTAATGGTTTTACTCATTTCACGAAAATAGTAGTCGTTGATTTTTTCGACAGAACAGATGTGGAATATACTTCACAGTGATTTTGAAGTTACAGGACAAGCTTTTTAAATTGCAAGTTGTTTAAAGTAAAGTACGACCCCGAACATAACTTGGACTTTTTTATTTCATTTGATATTGTAAAACGTCGTCGGGGTATCAAGTCACTGACGCTTTAGGCAAAGGATTTAAATTAGCATATTTTTTGGTAAGACAAAATAAGTAAAGAAGATTACCACATATTATGCTTGGGATGTCTGTATAAGTGTGTAGATAATATTTTGGTTTACATTATGTGGCGCAGTTATAACATCTGGTATAATGTATTTGCTTGAACATACTTAGTATACTTACCTCGCTCTCAGCTTAGTGGGAGGTCGCATCTCGTGATATTGCCAGAGATGTACAAAATGGTTTTAAAAAAGCATTTAAATACAAAATGCAAAATGCTTTTCAGATTTACTATTTCAAATGCAAAATACTAAATAGTTTTTCGTTTTGTATTTCAAATGCTAAATGCAAAATAGGTATTTTCAAAATACTTTTTCTAAATAAAATACCTTTTGACCAAATCTCGGATATTTTTATTTATTTTAGGTATTTATCGTGAGAAATAGAGACACAATGCCGAGCCGAACAAAAACGTCTAATAACATGGCACCTTATGCATGACATTTTGGTCATAATAACCGGTTTAGACTCTCGCGCGAGCCACGAGACGAGACGCGAGTGTAATGGGCTCGCGACTCGTCTCGTGGCTCGCAAGCTCGTCGAGCTAATATAATTTAAACACTAACGGCACGGCATAAGGTTTATAACCAATTCACAAGCCGAAGCCGAGTGTGTCGAGGCGAGCCACGAGACGCGCCGCGAGCCGAGCCGCTAGTCTAAACGGCTATAAGGCGCAGGCGCGCACTCTGACCAAAGAAAAAAAAAACCGGCCAAGTGCGAGTCGAACTCGCGCACGGAGGGTTCCGCACCATCAACAAAAAATAGAGCAAAACAAGCAAAAAACGGTCACCCATCCAAGTACTGTCCCCGCCCGACGTTGCTTAACTTCGGTCAAAAATCACGTTTGTTGTATGGGAGCCCCACTTAAATCTTTATTTTATTGTGTTTTTAGCATTGATATAGAATAAAGAACTGGATACCCAATCAGCCGCAAAAAATGGCCCCACAAAAGTAACGTTGAAACAGATCACGCGTTACTTTTTCGTTTAGTCTTGTTTGAAACGCTCAAATGTGAAGTTGTCAACAATTACGAAATGTGCCGTTAAAATATGTAAAAATAACAATGATAAAACAAGGAAAAAGGATGGAATGTATTTCTTTCGGTTAGTTCTTTGGATAGCATTACATAATTTATGTAATCTGGTGGTAATTTTATAGTTTTGAATAAATTAATTTGTTAGTACCAAAGAAGGGATGTCAAGGAACAAAAATCTAATGAGTCGATGTGAGGTCAATATTTATTTTTATATGGAATTCGTAAGGAATAATATTATGTTTAAATTCAAGATTTCCAAGAAAACCTATGCGACGTGCAAAGTGGACTGCTATTTAATTATAGCAAGAGATAGGGGTGATGCAGTTTTAAACAAAGCAAAACGGCACTTGTGTGATCGGCCCATTTCCCTGTTTCCGACAACCAATAAGGGCTTATATCGACTAACTGTAAATGCTAAACCTGTCTGAACACAGTGACAACCACAGGATTTTTTTGGGTTATTTCCACCAACTCGCTTTGGTGGTAACTATATAGTGGGAATTATTTTTCCCAGTAGTTACCAGTGGTAAAAGGTGGGAAAAAAAATCCTAGTAGTTACCACTGATATCAACTTGGTGGTAACTAGTGGGAACAACCCGATTTTTTTTATAAAGTATGGACTTTAAAAAAAAATCCAATCAGTACCTAAATGTCCCCGTGCACCCGTGCGATGAGTAAATGTAGATCTAAAATACACAGTTATTTTATTTAATAAGTTGAATTTATTTCAAGGAAATTAGTATTTAAAGACGTATACTTACTTATTAAAAATTTAATTTGTTTGAATTTGAACCACGAATTAATTTTATTTAAACTCCCGATTAAATTAAATTTGTTTTATTTATTACTTCAATTGGTTTTTCTGTACAGTAATACCTATTCAAGTGTACCAAAGTGACTCTATTCGTTCATTATTCTCGTTTGACGTTGCTTGACGTAAATACGTTACGTTTAGTGCCATCGGACTAAATTTTTTAACAGTGTTGGTACTTATGTATGCAAATTTGACACTTAATGCTTACGACATTAAGCTCTTTTCTGTACGAAACATTTATCTTGACTCAAAATTTACGTAAGCGTTTTTATCATCAATGCAAATGGTGCGAAACGTCATTGGGATCCACATTTCTTGACGTTTTTGTTCTGCTTTGTGTGTCTATTTCTTTTATATTAAGTCAGTGGTTTTTAGTATTTGTTGTTATAGCGGCAACAGAAATACATCATCTGTGAAAATTTCAACTGTCTAGCTATCACGGTTCGTGAGATACAGCCTGGTGACAGACGGACGGACGGACGGACGGACAGCGGAGTTTTAGTAATAGGGTCCCGCTTTTACCCTTTGGGTACGGAACCCTAAAAAGGGCGCGCATGGCTAGCAGGCGCCTCTATCGGTCAAATTCGGCAATACAAGCGTCATTCGTTCATTTCATTTTGTTTGACTGGTAATGTTGGCTAAACTTAATCGCAAAGTATTTTGCATTTTGAAATGAATATTAAAAATGCAAAATACATCTCGAAAAGTATTTCAAATAAAATACAAAATGTTTTTTACTAAAAGGCATTTAAATGCAAAATACAAAATAGGTATTTTGCATTTTGTATTTGCATTTTAAATAGAAGTATTTCAAATAAATCGCATCTCTGGATATTGCTTCTAACCATAATACTACCCCACGTCTTCCAAAAAAGCCATTGCGTTGCAAGTACAGTTACGTCATTCCCTGGACAATGTTTCGTCGATAAATTTTCGCGTAAATGCGTAACGACAGATTGTGGTGTTGGCTCCACGTTATGGATTTAACTGCTTCCTGCTGCCGGGGGCTGTTCACTTGTTCAGTGTTCGAAAATATCTAATAGTCGATAATAGATTGGCATTGGTCATATTTTTGTTGCGTGACAGCACGGTACGGCAGGGTTGCCTAAACGTATCTAAGTGTTTAAAGTGAATATATATTTACTTTAAAATATAGTGTGATGAGTAGGTGTGTAGGTATGTACCTACTGTTAGAGTATTTAGAATAAACCAGTTTCCTACAGAAAAAATGTGTCACAACAGTCATCAGACCAATTATAAGAACATGCAATGCAAAAAGGGGGCCCGGCAGGTTTTTTATAATGAATTAATCAACCAAAAAAGATTACCTACACCTGAAATGATTACGTTACTATTTCTCTTACTAATTCCTTCCATATACTAAGTAACAAATCGTTTTCACGTTCCATACATAGAATTTGTTTTGGCAGTTAGGAAAATGGCCAAATAATTATTTCTAAACAAGAAATCAAGTTAGATTTTATGAATATGGGAAAGTCCTTAAAATATGCAAGTCCTTATAATCAGAGATGCGATTTATTTGAAATACTTCTATTTAAAATGCAAATACAAAATGCAAAATACCTATTTTGTATTTTGCATTTAAATGCCTTTTAGTAAAAAACATTTTGTATTTTATTTGAAATACTTTTCGACATGTATTTTGCATTTTTAATATTCATTTCAAAATGCAAAATACTTTGTGATTAAGTTTAGCCAACATTACCAGTCAAACAAAATGAAATGAACGAATGACGCTTGTATTGCCGAATTTGACCGATAGAGGCGCCTGCTAGCCTGGTATTGTTAAAAAGCGTAATAAATAAAAACTGATGTTTATTTTTTTTTCACTTTTTAACAATACCAGTCCAGTTGTTATTAATAAAAGAAAAGTGTAATAATAATAAAGTAAGAACTATGGAGATGCACAATCAACCGAAATAAATGGCCACACAAGTCACAAAATGGAGCCATGGCCAAATGGCTCTCTTTTCGTTAGTCTAGTTTATTACATTATTTTTTAAGTGACTATTATTTCCTTTATTTATTTCTCTTACGTTGGTTTTTTACAATATGTATATAAAATTAAAATATAAAAAACCCACAAAAACAATATAAACAATATTATAAACACATTATAAAAAACCTAACCTAGGGTGCCGCCAGCAGCGGGGCAAGGCCCAAGCTGCCGGTGGTCAGGGCCGCAGAGAGAGGAACCGACGGACTATTATTGATATAACATTATTAATAATAACATACCTAACAGAATTTATTGATACGCGTACTGATAAATATGACCAAAATGTCATGCATAAGGTGCCATGTTATTAGACGTTTTTGTTCGGCTCGGCATTGTGTCTCTATTTCTCATGATAAATACCTTTTATTATCTGAGATTTAGTCAAAAGGTATTTCATTTGAAAAAGTATTTTGAAAATACCTATTTTGCATTTAGCATTTGAAATACAAAACGCAAAACTATTTGGTATTTTGCATTTGAAATAGTAAATCTGAAAAGTATTTTGCATTTTGTATTTAAATGCTTTTTTAAAACCATTTTGTACATCTCTGCTTATAATGCACTTCAACTTAATGAACATCCAAGCAGTGTCGAAACGGAACATAAGCAACTAACAAAGGAAAGTAGTTAAAATAATTGATCCAATACAATATCTATAACAAAATAAAGCCGCAATTTTATAGAGACGTGAAATTTCACAGACCATCTCGTACCCATACCCATTACAAGTGTAGAGAGAATAAAATACTCGACAGCCATTAAACGCTCTAGCAAGTACGCGATAATGGTGCGGGTCGGTTCTTTCAACGTTTTAAAACCTAAAGATTTCCTGAATCAAAACTGGCTCGTCGTAATTTCCAGTGATAACTGTTGTTAAAAACAAAAAGTTATACGGAACAACACTTTATCAGGAAAATAGCCCACGCTTCTTATAAGCATATTATAGGTTTCGCTTAAAAATACACCTTAGCAACACAAGTTACAGTAGTTCATGAATACTACAAATCAATTCGACTTCCAATTTAACCCAGGCCCTTAACATACCTAACTACCGTCCAAACATTGACTTTCTAGCCGTTAACCCATAAAGCAGGGTGGCTCGGAACCCTAGGTACAACAATTTAATCTGTCGACTAACGGTAAACGTATTGGAGTTAAAATTTATGGCCCCTAGATAATAGCCGCCTGCCTGTGTGTCGTGCGAGGCATTATAACCTACCGCTGGCTCTGCGCTGCATAACACTCGCCAATATTATGCTCAATTGAATTATAATTTTCAAAGGGTTTATATAACTAATGGCACTGTGTTGCATGACATGTAGTTGTCATACAATACATACTTATAAGATTATTCATAAATGATAACTCTGTAAACAGACATTCACTAGTGGCACTATATTAAAGAATGAATAAAGTGTACTTTTAGAATGTGAGGAATCCATTCATTTCAATATCATGCGCTGTCAAAACAAGTTATGATCGACAATGTAACAGCAAATGAAATCATTACGGGAATATAAGTACGATTGAAAATCGTCAGTGAATAGACCATGAACAATATAGCAGGTAAGTAGATAACAGCTAAAATTGCTTATTCAGTTAATGACTTATTTCGTTTCAAGGTCGTAGAAAGTAATAAACCCTATCAATCTCCGTTCCGTTACCGTGCGAAATCCGGACAATGCAAAAAACAACTTTCCTTTAGAGAATAAGTCGATGATTACCTACCAAATTAAATTTTAATTTGAAAATAATGATTAAAACAAAAGAGCAAGTGCGGATGTTTCGCGAATCATAAAACAAATGAGAGGTGATAGATTAGAAGAGGAACTGGCGAATCATTGTTTGCGAAAGGTAAGAGACATCAATCATGTTCGCCGACTGCCTAATGATACATACAAACGGCTGAGGTGGCCTCACGGTACAAGCTTGAACAAACTAGAAAAGATCTCAATCTCAATGTAAGTAAAATTTCAGTGTTAAATAAAATTGTTCTTCATTAGAACTTCACAATCATATTTGAGTTTTTTTTCCCATCAGATTACATGTAATCGCTTCATCAACTCTCTTTTCACTTAAATTCCTCGTCACTATATTGATTTGGCAGTACGATAGTGGCACTGCACCCTTTGTGAGCCCGTCTTCCATCATACACGATGTTTGTCTGCCGCGGCAGTACGTTCCGCCGACCTGATAACAATACCTACGCCTTTCTCGCCATGGGCAAACAATGGGAAGCGAGACATAAAGGTTTTTTATACTGTCATGTGTCAGGTGTTAGCGGCACAAGTGCCGAGAGGTTGACGCCTGTGAAGGGCCTTGTTAACTGATTTTTCATCACAAAAAATACTGAAAAGAATCTTGACTGGTTTGCGTCTTGTTGTACTAGCAACTTGTGACTGTCCTTTCTGTATAGAAGTTACCAAGCAGGGATGCGTACCGTACCTACTCTCATTTGCTGCATCTTTACATAGAATAGCATATCGCCAATTTGATATAAAGTTATTGCGAATTAATTATTAAACTTAATTAATGCTTGCTATTGTATGTATGAAATGCTGTTAGTCCAACTTTCTTTCCAAACATTTGAAGACTTCGAATCGGTCACTTATCCCGCTTCCGCCCATCCATCAAAACATGCTTAACTACCCCACCTGGTTGATCACATCTGATAAAGGTAATTGCAGTAATGCACTTTAATTGGTGACTACCTATCTACTTAAAACGATTAACTCAATAAATATATAAACATAAAAAAGAGACTCAAAGTAAAGTACCTGTTTAAAGTAAGTAATAATTGGCCCAGCGTAAGCGAAGGTCTCCGTTTCAGCTTGGGTAAATAATACTCTCGAATGTCCGGATGTTTTCCTCTGCAATTCGCAATTCTCTGCGTGAATTATGTGAGCGGGTTCGACGATTAAAACATTCTTCTTGTCGGTTCAGATTTTGAAATTTCTTCTAATTCATACATTTATTGAATTTTAAGCGAAGCTTGCGAGGTCTACAGCTCACAGAGCCACTAGTGTTATTTTATGGATACATATATATGATTATACAGGGTGAATCATAAGTCGTTAATAGAAGTATGTGTTTCTTACTCATCTTACTGTTTAACTTTAGCTTAAACACGTGGACGTGACAACAGGCAGAAATATGTAAACGTTGTTTGTTAATTCGTTAATTAACAAAATTGTTTTAAATTTGCCGAGTCTCATGGTCACCCTAATTCCTACGTTAAACTGTCATAGACCCACAACATGTTACTACTAGTGATTGTTATCAACGTGATGTATTGGTAGCAAAGTATGGTTGACAAAAAAACAAATACGCAAGTATTTTAAACATTATATATTTCACAAATTATGTATATTTATAATCACTTATCCAAATTATAATTATGAATAAACGACTAAAATTTGCTCAACATATTTAGCTGTCAGTTGTTCATGTCGATTGGAAAAAATCCATTTTAAATTGCTAAATGACCTTTCTACGTTAACGGAAGTCACAGGAAGGTCAATTTAAGTCTCTAAAATATTGCACGCAACTATAGTTGTATTTTTATGACATTTAATGTCATTTGACGTACATTGTTTTAAAAATATATTAGGGCGGAAAAGGTTTTGTACCGTAAAGAGTTATACATTGTATTTAGAGGTGTTGTAATCCTAAGGTAAGTATTTATTTTATAGTTAAGAACAAAAGTGAATATTCACATGTATTTGTTTTTTCTGCCAACCATACCCTTTGCTACGAAAACTGCACGTTGATAACGATCACTAGTTACTACGATGAATCATTCAACCTTTTTGCATTTGCTGGTAAGAACGATGAAAAAAGAATAAATTGACAATGACAATGATCAAAAGTCATTATTTATTTAGTCGTATGGCATGTTTTACAAAATCAGAAGTCATAACATTATGCTACGTATTTACTTAAATTGAAAAATAATATATATTCGCGTTTAAAATGCCGGCTGCATATCCTTACACTTTTGTTGAACGTTTCGATATGGTAATATTGCACGCTCGAATAAATAGTACAGAGCAATAGCGATGGGCGAGTCGAGTTATCTGATTCGAATAATTCGAATCAGCCTACAGATGAGTTAATTCGAATCAAGACTATGGGCAATTCGAATCAACTCGACCACTAGCTAGAGCCGCCGCCGAGCCGAGTCAACGCTATCACACTGCTACTAAGGCCATTCAAAAATAAACCTTAATACTGTAGCCCGAAGGCTCTTTTTACAACAACTGCCGCTCGATTCGCCGTTTCAACTCGAGTTGGTACTATGACCATTCAAAAATAAACCTTAATTGCGTGACCCGAAGGTTCATTTTACAACAACTGCCGCTTGATTCGCCATTCCAAGTATCCCAACTCGAGTTCACTGCTAGTATGGCCATTCAAAAATAAACCTTAATTCCGTGCCCTGAAGGTTCTTTTTACAACAACTGCCGCGTAACTCGCCGTCTCAACTCGCTCCGCGCCTGTGCCTGTGACATTGTCGCGAACCACGCGAATCGTCGAGTCGAGTCAACTCGATTTTGAATTCGAATCAGCGGCCGAATCAATTCGAATGATTCGAATTGAAAAAAAGTGGACTCGTCACATCGCTACAGAGCAAACACGAAAAGCATTTCGAGAACGTTACCCCGAGTCATCAGTGCCGACATCGACACACAACATGATTTGTAGCAAAATCTCCGGAACAATTTACTGGTCCAGCTCATGCACAGGCGAGAGGAAGGCCGATTATTGGTCCGGAATACCTGTTTAATTAAAACTGGTACTTTAAGCTACAGACCATTGTCGAATAGGGTGACCATAAGGTTGGTGTTTTTGCTGTTTAAAATTATTATCAATAAAGTTTAATTGTTTGCTTCTAGAGTTAACGCAATGAATTTGCCTTAAAATACTGCGATAGAAACAAAAAATTCTGTTTACGACTTATGTTTCACCCTGTATAGCACCACTCGCAAACGCATTTTAAGAGCTGAGAACTCCGCTGCCGCCTGTCCCTCGCGCCCGGCGGGGTTATCAGAAGCGTTAATGGTGACCTTACTTTCATCGATCACCACTCGATTATAATGTTAATGAGCTATTTGTTGCGTATGGACTTTTGGCAATGTGAGAACAATACACAGTATATTATACTAAAGGTAGAGAAAGGAATGAAACAAATATCAATAGGTACTTAGTACTAGGTACTTAATACTGCCTGAGAACAGTAGGTTACTTCCATAGGACGGTGCATCAACATCTTAGTTCACCTTTTGTTACATCCACATCTAAGTGGATTTATCGTACGTTACAATTGTAATAACGTATTTATTACGGTAGATAAATATATGAAAAAAACTAACTCGACCTCGATCATGACGGTTCCACGGAGTATGTACATTTTAGAGTTGACAGGTGTTTGATGTATGCAATGTGACGTGCAATTTAGTTACTCTTTCGGCATCCTGATAGTTGCCAATTACGTCGCAATTTTTTGAATATGTTTACCTTTATACAGGGAGCTTCCTGTAACAGGAGCAATAAATTAAACTAAAGGCTGTACTCCTCAAACTGACCAACATTTGTTCAACAACTTTTAAAAATTATGAATTAGTTAAGACTTTCTGTTTTTCATACAAAATAAATATTGCCTTCAATGTACGCTGACATCATTGTGTTTGACGTTGCTTGTCACGCTTTAAACATACCAAAATTTGCAATACATTGCGTCCTGGAATAAACTTTAAAATGTAATCAAAATCAAAACATGAGTTATTTTCAAAAGTTGCTGAACAAATGTTGGTCAGTTTGAGGAGTACAGCTTACAGTTTAATTTATTGCTCCTGTTACAAGAAGCACCCTGTATATACCTACCTATATAAATTGGTTTTCCTGATTGGGCATCATTAGGAAGTGATTATAACGCTATTGCTACAACCTGCTAGGTGTTGCAGAAATCGTGTGATCAAATTTTGCCTTAATTTTGATGAAAGACGGATCCCTAAAACACTGAGCATTGTTTCCAAGAGCACCACCTTGTCGCTCAGCAACCTCCTTATGAAAGTGAAACTGTTCTAATAAGAGTAATAAGACACGAGTACAGCGATAACGCGTAATTAAATCGTTATCTTGTTAAAATCGCCTACTAATACCACAAAATTATTTATCTAGCTCGCTAATTTAGTTACGTCATGTATTGTTAAACTAATTTGGTTTATTATCATTTCTTACGCGATACAGTAAACAAAGAAGGTTATGACGCCTCCATAACTTTGTGTGCAAATTTACTATTGAAACATATTATTTAAAATTTGCGCCGTGTGATAAATTTCAAAAACAAAAGCCTACTTCTTGCGAACGTCTCGACGCCTACCAGTGTGGGTCGGTCAGATGAGTCCGAGCGTGGGCAAATATAAAAAGTTTTCTTTACAACCACTAATTCAGCTGCGTAAACCTAATTTAACCGAGTCAACAATAGAAAGAAAACGGGCCATTGAAAAGGTTTTAGGTGCGTAGAGTAAAGCAAACAATCCACTAACACACTAACATGGTATTATTCCTATTATACGCGTTAGTATAATGTGTGCCACCTGCTCTAATGTGGACCAAAGTCTAACGCCGCCACCTTACATAATAGCGCATCTCGCTGGGAGCTTAATGTAATTTGTGTAAAATTAGCATATTGATGTTTATGCAGTAATAAAAATTTACTGCGATTTTCGTGGGCGTGCTTCCGGCGCGTCACGCACTCACGCATCTGGTTTATTTTGTTAGTTGTCTAAACATCATCTTTAGAGCTCGACAAACGCGACTTAATAATGATAATATGTAGAATTCAAAAAGCATTTTTACAGCCGTCGAATGGCAGACATCTAACCATTCCACTTTGCAAATGTACTACTAATATCCAGTAATGTCCCCAACCAAACGAACGAACGAATTTTACTGACTATACTAAAAATAACTAACAACGCTTTCCATGATCCTGTACCAATTACTAAAGAAACAATTTCTCAACAGTAAAACGATTCAAGATATAGTTTAAAGTGGAGGAGTACTATACGATACGTCATGTATAGTTTGGAATCTTGATATGAATACGCCTCTTTCGAATCACAACGTGGTCGGGAATGGATATCATTAAGTGAGTAGGAATACTGTACTATTAAAGATGGACGTAATGGCCGTTGCGCGTCGTAGTATTATTGGTCCTTCGGGCTGGGGCTGTGAACCAAATAAAGGATGCGCGCGAGTCCGGCAGCCGACAATGGTGTAATTATGGTTGAAAGCGAGGAGGATGCGCCGTGAAATGTACAGGTGGTTCATATTACTGCCGGCAAAGAACATGACTAGGATTTCAAGTGAAACAAACAGCGTTGTATACACGACTGGTGAAATGAGGCTAAAGAGTAAAAGGGCAGTTTTAAACATTTGTATTTCTAAAATTAATCAATTTACCACTTTCCTTAGAAACCTTTGTGGGAAATCAATTAAGATGCCCATACAGATAACGTGGGAGAAGACACCAACACCTTTCATTTGCTATTATTTATATAATAAAGCAAATATTACTTTCTTTGCATTATGATTCCCTCCCGCGTAAACAATGTAATAGTTACAGGTTGGCAACTTCAACAGCCATTGCCGCAATTACGAAGGCAAAAATCGACGGTGTTCGGGTTTAGGTACATTTAAATTCACATCACATAATATATATGTTACGTGATTATGATTAAGCAGCATTTCCTCTGCACCTTAATCATAATCACATCAATGCAAATTCAAACTGTGGGATTTATGAGTATAAAGTGCATGTCTTAATATTATTAGGTATTATTTACTCGTGTATTATTAATATATATATACAAGAACTCAGTCTCTTTTTTAAATTACAAACACGCTCTATTCAAATTCAACAAGGTATAACAGAATAACACTTGTAAAGCAAGACGAATCCTGGCCGAAGGATGATCGACCAAGGACTAAAAAACTGTTTTTTTTCTTGTATCAAGGAATGCTGAGCGTGATCCGCCCCGATTATAGTTGGACTCGCGTTCTTACTCTCATTTTTTTGTAGTTAAACATAGACTTGGATAATTGTTTCATTTCTTTCATTCTTTATGAAAACATTTAGGTATGTTATACTTGCATACAATTATGATTGTAAATTAAACGTGACCGACATGATCGTAATAACTAAATATTAAATAAGAACGATTAAGTATGTTAGTATTGTATGAGTAAGCAATACAGGAAAACCAAACATTGATACAATTGCCCATCATAGGCATTATGTTAAATATTACTAATAGTTGCTGTCATTATACATTTTTAACCATCAACACTCGTTAAACTACAGTTGTCACAAACATACAAAAGAAAGCGAGAGGACTCGACAGGGAATTTCTCTTTGACAAGTACAAACACTGGCACTCATTACGATTATTAGTGTAGATAACGTCATGAGCATACCATGCACTAACCTAGCAATGTTTTTGCAGACACAGTATTTAAGCACTATCGTCTACGTACAATTCTTGAGCTTGCAATGAGCTTGTGTAGATTTTGGTTAGGTAGATCATTAGTAGAACCCTGCACATGGCATGTGAACACTGAACAGTCCTCATGACAGTTATGACCATTCTAAATACCAAAGAAATCGATGCAGGTCTCAGTTTGTCAAAGTCAGTTTCATCTGATAGAATAGAATCTATAGATGGTCAACCAAATCTTGTCAGTAAAAACAGGCGCGAAATTCAAATTTTCTATGGGACGATATCCTTTCGCGCCTACATTTTTCAAATTTGCCGCCTTTTTCTACTGACAAGATTTGGTTGACCCAGTATATCTAATGTTACTTCCGAAATACAAGTCCTTACTAACTGCTATTGAACTTGTTACGTTATGAATCGCACTAATGGAATGGTCATCATCATTTAATAAAATAAAATGGTGATCAGATAAGATCAATGAGCAAGTTACATGGCTATGGCTATAACTTAATTAGAGCCAAGCCAAATAATGACGTTAGCGGCGTAAGACGAGATAACCGTTTTAATATCGGCAATATCTAGTTTGTAATATTGATCGCCAGTCGCCACTGTTTTGTAATATGGACTGATGTGTCAGTGATATAGATAAATATATATAAACAACCAAATACTTTCTCGTATCTATAGCTCTTAAATGTAGCAACAGACGAGAGCGTGCATTGTATGTTTAATCGTGTATAAGTTACAGCATCAATTATACAAACACGCTCTCTTCGAAATTAACAATGTGTCGGAAAAGGTCAACGGTACAGCTAATCGATATGTTGCGAACTCGTTACAAATGTTACAATCGTCAAAAATCAATTTTCTTTCGATTCATAAACACTTTCGCGCGGCGTAAACAGTAAATACACACACACAAAAATACTCTTAATGCACACCTCAATAAAAGAAAACAATACAAAAAGAAAACAGAAACACAAGCATAGGTAAACAACAGGCAAGTATTCCGTTCTCAACAGAGGTCAAATATCTGGGGGTAACACTGGACCAGAAACTGACCTGGAACAAGCATGTGGACGGAATTATACAAAAGGCTAGATCAGCCTTGGCAATATGCTGTCGTTTAGCAGGCAACCGATGGGGTCTAAAACCCAAAATTGCCTTATGGCTGTACACATCTATAGTGAGGCCGATAGTGTCTTACGCCTCTGTAGCATGGTACAGGAAAACGACGCAGAAGGTAACAGTGACGAAGCTTGGCAGCCTGCAAAGAACTGCCTGTGTCATCGTCACTGGAGCCATGTCATCCTCCCCGACGGCAGCCCTAGAGGCCATACTAAATCTACCGCCCCTTCACCTGCATCTGGAGTTGGAGGCGAAATCTAGTATGCTTAGAATAGCGGGCGCGAGGAGAGGTAATTGGTTATCGAAAACTCTGAGACTGTTTAAGGAATCAGTGTATGATATCCCTGTTCTTGGGATGCCTTCCGACACTATGGCACCCAAATTTTGTCCACTCAAACATTACTCAGTGGAACTCCCCAAAAGGGAGGACTGGTCAAACAGTCAAATTAAGTGGAAAGAAGGAAGCCTAAGGTGGTACACTGATGGCTCCAAATCCGGATCTGAAGTAGGCTGCGGAGTATACGGTGAAGCGCCTAGGAAAAGCATCAGCTTAAACCTAGGACGTTTTTGCTCTATATTCCAGGCGGAGGTATACGCCATCCTAGAATGTGCGTCAATCAATCTGCAAAGCAACTACGGTAATCACACAATCTATATCCATTCGGATAGCCAGGCGGCACTCTTAGCCCTAACCTCTGATGTCACCACATCGAGGCTGGTTGAGAACTGCAGGCAACTATTGAACAACCTTGGAGCCAGGAACAAAGTTGTTCTACGTTGGGTCCCAGGGCATGCGGGTATCGTAGGAAATGAAAAGGCCGACGAGCTCGCGCGAGCAGGGGCTAAAGGGATAAACTACAGTCCTGAGCCGTTTTGTGGTATCCCCAAAAGCCTAACGCGGCTCACCCTAAAGACCTACTGTCAATACGCAACAATTCAACTCTGGAGGGAAACAACAGGTTTGAACCATTCCAAAGCGCTTATCAAGGCCTTCAGCAAAAAGGCGTCCTCGAACGCCTTAGCGCTGTCTAGGAACCAACTGCGCAACTTGGTAAGGGTGCTTACTGGGCACTGTTGCCTAAATAAGCACATGCACACCATGGGGAAACGTGACATGGGGCGGTGCAGACTCTGTATGGAGGCAGAGGAGACGCCCTTGCACATCCTCACAGAGTGCCCTTGCCTAATGCGTACTCGTGACTTAATCCTGGGCGGGCACATATTGCGCCCGGAGGAGGTAAAGTCTCTCGAGTTCAAAAAGATCCTGCAGCTATTTGAAGTTGCATGTTTGGATCGAGAGTTGTAGTAGGTGGCGATCACAATAGATCAGCGATGGTCGCAGTGATACATAGGCTTTGGAGCCTTATATAGCCCCTAACAAGAAGAAGAAGAAGAAGAAACAACAGGCGGTCTTATCGCTGAAAAGCGATCTTTTCCAGACAACCTTAGGGTAGCCGAAATTAATAAATTTACATTTATGTCAGTAGGTGTTACAAATGCAATGAAAGAAACCTATCACTAAATACACAGGTAATTAACAATACCTAAAAACTAATATCTACCTAATGTAAATACTACGTAATGTAAGTTTCAATGTATCGTAAATATTAAGAGCTCTCGTTTTTTCTTTCAATAATACTGGCAATGATAATATATTGACGATAAATAAGGGTTGTAAGACTTGTAAGCATTCTTGTGTGTTTCTTTCGCATTTGTGAAATTTTCATCAGTCAACGTAAACGTAGGTTTGTTCGCATAGCTTTACAATTAAGAGTTAGACAAGCTATACAACTATGCAATGCATGACAAGTAAAGGCACTAAAACTACCTTCTTATACAGATGGAATCAATTGTCAAAACACAGCCCGCCATCTCTTACACCGCTCCGAAAAGTCACATTAGTTATCCACGAGTAGATTAAATTATGCAAAAGGCCTAAAAGCGTCCCGTTAGGTTTTGTAATATGTATTCGAATAGTACCTACGCATTGAACAAAACAACAACTCATTATTACAGAACCGAACCAGGAAAATGGCTTAGAATGAGAATTTGGAAACTATAAAAATATTTTAAATGTTACCTAACCTAAGGAACCACGCTTAGATTTTATTGTAGAAAAAGATAAATAATTCATATACAACCGAAATCAGAAAGGAATAGCACATGAAGAGCATGAAGGAATTTTTATTTTAGTCATTAAAGCAGTCATTGGTGCACCGCTTCGTGTACAATAACAATATAAGAAAGGTTAAAGCTTCAGGCCACAATACTAATATGTACATAATATTAAGTAGAAAGTACACATTTATCACCCAACCTTAAATTGCCACAATTAGGCTACTAGCTGCCGCATAATTACATTGTGGAGAATAATTAATTCTTACGCTGGCTATTATTTTTAATAGTCGATTATGATGATGGATGCATGAAGGGAATACATGTTGTCGTGGAACTTTGAAGTAGATTACATCACAAGCACACATCCAAAACGTGCGCTTCAAATTACAGCCTTATTGAGCAGTAGCAAGATTCAATTCAAAATGGGTTAACTGTATTGTCTAAGTCTAATGACACAACTTTTGGGTGCGTTGCTGCATTTATCTTTTTGAGCCGACGTTAAATACTGATATGACACTAAAGTCTGTTTCATCATAGCATTATGACACTTCTAGAGTATAATCTAGAAATTATATCATTCCAACGCAGCGCTGTTCTTAAAGAAAATCTATAGGTATATAAGTACCTAAATAAAACTCAATGCCATTTTCACTAGACAGGTTAGTTTAGACGCTAGTGACGCTACAGAACATAATATAACCGAAACTAAATCTGTTTACTTAGTCTAAGTATTTTTTATAACTGAACTAAAAATGCAATAAGAAATCGTAAGCTTTAAGTCACCCGAAACGAGTTAGCTACGGGCGCCGCGCCGTCAGACCGCGGCGCGCCGACGCCGCAGCGGCGGCTGGTAGCTATGTATTATGGGTGTTCACTCACAATAAAAAACAAAAACTAAACCTACACATTCAATTAACCGTCGCAAAGTACCTAGATGTCGGTTTCCGTCCACCCGGTCATTGAACTCTCTCATAGATTTTCGGTATTACGAATATCTTGACGACCGATAGACGCCAACTGCAGTTCATTTTACAAATGTAGGTATGTAATGTTTTTATTTAAATTTTATGGAAAGATGTACTAAATTGTTAACACACCTACTTGTTTCGCTCCAAACAAACTCACCGCACATCGCCCGCGCCCGAGCCAAACACAAAACATATACTTACTTTAAGACCTTTAAATAACACGAAAAACAAAATAAGCTAGTTACTTTTATCACATTCACAAAACACAACCACGGTGTTTTTGCATATTGATCTGAATAGTAAATATATAAGTTTTTGTTTTTGGCTAACATTGTTACGAAAGTTCAAGGTCATCCATAATTTAACTCGAGTCGATTTTGTAAACATTTTCACATTCTCACGTTAAATTCATTAATTTTTAAACACTTCACAGCAAACAAATTATGTGCTTTCACTGTTTAAACTCTTGTTTCATTATTTAGAATGAAAAAAAGCCAAAATTGCATTCCCGCCTTTAAAATTGACTAAGGTCTGTTTAGAAACAAGTGACAACAACAACATCAACATGGCGCGCGGGATGCGCGCGCAAGGGTCAACCGGGCTCGGAGCGCCGCTCCGATTTTGCCTGTTCCCTCATAGAAAATGTTCCGTTTCACGTGCGGAGCTGTGTCGAAACTTATCTTTCGCTCTTATTGAATTTCCTATTGATCGAATGTACTAAATCTTTTTCCATAGGAGCGCAATCCAAAGCGCTCCGCTTCGCGCGTTACCTTTGATTTCTATGAAATTACGCCGAGTAGGTAGTGGTGAGCTGTCTATAAACTTATAATGAATAAAGGTTATTATTTAATTGGTATTGAGTTTTTTACGATAGATCTTAAATAGTAATATATTAAATAGGTGATATAATTACATTTTGATTATTATGGGAGTGCACCGCACAAGCGCTCCTTAAGGCCAGCCGCGCCTGCGCCGCCGCCGCCTGAACAAAGCCCGGCGTGACGCCGTGCACTCCAGCGCCAACTAGCGGGAGTTACGGGTCGCTATCGGAGCGCATCAGACTTCAATATAATATCTAGTTACGATAGATCTGTGGACACAATTTGACAAATGGCGCATTATTAATATTTCAATTCATAAATTCCTCCAGGTCCTTCAAAAGAGTAGGTAGTTGCCAAAGCATAGTCGCTGCACATTGGTAGGATTGGCGAGAAGTTAGAGCACCTTCTTTCGGGAACTCGTGTGTTAGGTCTCTTGTCAAAGCTATCCCGGGGGAGTTACTGCACGCCATCTTTTCCGTCTCTGCACATGGGAAATGATTCATCGGTTGGACAAACCGATATTATGGGTAAGCTCTTTGCGTCCATCCAACTCGACACTGGATGACGGAAGAGCCGCGCCGCTAATATATCGCAGTGGGAGAACTGTGTAGCGGATGTCCGTTTCAACCAATTAAAGCTCAGTGCGTAAAGCACTTCTTTACTTCGACGACATCTCGAGTGAAGTTCAGTTCCGCGGCCTTTTAATGGTCAGGCCAAATTAGTCTCAAAAATGCATCGGTGTGCTCAACAGATCGAGATAGTATTTCACACTGGCCCACCTCCTACAGCTTTATAAGGCACGCGTTTGCCCACACATGGAATACCAGTGGGCAGGGGCACCCCATTACCAGCTTCTTCCTCTGGGCTGCATCCAACGAAGAATGACGATTTGGCAGTTGCCATCGTAATCATTCAGATGGGCTTGACTCCTTGGCGTTGCGTACAGATGTAGACTCGCTATGCATTTTCTATGGCATGTACCTACTTGTACAACGGGGAGTGCTCCGAGGAATTTGTTTCCCTGCCGCTTCTTCCCGCAGTCGCGACCACATTTCTATCTTCACCACTCAGATGGTTGGCAGTTCTTGTGCGTTTCTCCAGAAACTCTCTGCCTCGCACAGCTAAACTGTGAAATGTGGATTATGGAGTAAGCCTGCGGTATTTCCGGACTGATACGACCTTCAAACCTTTAAGAAAAGAGCGTATTCCCTTATTAAAGGCCGGCAACGCACTTACGCGCGACGGTAATCGCTTACCGTTAGGTGTTACGTGTGCTCGTTTGCCCCGTATATCATTAAAAAAAATAAGATTTTAAGGAGCCATATTAGGTATCCAAGGTCATCAAAATCCATGGCCACGCCGCCGCCGGCCTATATTTGCCGGCGCGCCGCCGCCGCGCTTTTAGGGGTCGGCGCCCATCTCTAAATCGAGTGCGTAATGCACGCGGCCGCCATTAATATAACTTTCTCAGTCATTCAGAGATTGCAATCTTCTGTCTGTACATCGTTATAGTTACATTGCTTCCGGCTGGGATCGATACTGATAGGTTCTTACCGTATTTTATTGGTTTACATTAGATAAGGATCTTGTTTTGAGTATTCAGGTCGATGTTTTGACTTGGGTCATGAAAAGTAATTAATGAGTTTCGACAACACTAGATGGCAAATCATCATCTTGGATACCTAGTATTACTTGCTTATATAATACATAGTAAAAATATTAATTGATCACGAACGAATAAATGCTGCACTCAACACGTGCTGTAACTTATTCAGAAGTAAACAGAGCATAAATCCAGACGGTCGTATTCAAATTATAACAGTCCACAGTCGTAATATCTATACGTTATACTTATAAGTCACCTTCAATGCCTGCATTCTATAAGTAATACCTGCTTGTATCATCTTTTGCATAATTTTGCAGACATTTAAACCAAATAAACACGTTTTGATCAACATTTCGCTATGTTTAATTTTATTTAACTTAGCTGAACGCACTGCGTTGTGTTCTTGTGTTAAATATTACCGAGTATGTATGTATATAATATCATAGAGAAATATGTATGTACCATTTTGTACCTTGAATGAGACTTATGAGCAATTCACTCAAGTTACTCAAGTAGTACCGGTTGTAAACAAAATTGCGCATCGTCTTCAACGCGCTCCTCCCACACGTGGCACACGCCGGCGCCGCTAATGTCACGAGCGGTCCCGAGGTGAAAACACAAATAACTGCCATCTCTGCACGCCCAACTATCGTTGCACGACCAGCCCCAGGAAAAAACCATTTAGATGCTGATCTGTAAGGACTGTAAGGAGTATAGTCAATGATATATACGAGAATATGATATCATGTACTGCTCACGCTTTATCTCTTTCTTTACCTAGCTCAGAAGTCAAAGACTTCAACACCTACCTTGTAACTTGTAACTTGTTTTTTGTCAATAGAATTGTCAATGTCAATAGGAATATTATATTTAAGTACATTCGTATGTTATACTGAACGTAAATATAGCAAAACTTTTATAATATTTAAAAATCTCTTGACTACGTTAATCACATTGAAGTATTTGAGTGTATTAGAGTAAATTAGACAACTGCTTAAGGAAAGGCACAGTATGTATGTATTAGAACAATGTGTTGACAGTCGCACAAAATGTATCTCGCGTGCGTATCATTTCTTGTATTTGCGATTAAGTGTATGTATACATAAATGACATAGACCCCTGATTGTTACTTCGTCACTGAGCAAGGCGATTACATGTTCTTCAACTCTTCAGTAAGTCAACTTTTTCTTTTTTAGGTAAACCGCGCCATTCTACAGTGGTACGCACTACGCACAGTATACATATATGTAGTTCGAACAAAAACACAATCGCGTGGTATAATCAGCCACTTGTCAAAAATTTCCAATCAACCGGATGTCACTAAATGTCACATTTCACAAAATGGCGACCGGAAAACACTCTCGTCGCTGTTGACTTTGACATGACAGTAACTTTTGTCGGGCTACTATTAGGTTTGGAGAGTAGGTACCTACAGAAATCGAAAGTGACAACAGACAATAATGTTTATTGAATAAAGGGCTAAGGCTAAAGGCAAATAAATATCCATTAATATATGCATTAATCTTTGTTTTATAAATCCGAATGTAGCATTTTGAACGATAAGCTGTCGGTGTAATGTTCTTATCGGAGAATAGAGATGATAATTAGAAACTTTTTTATTAGCTACCTATCAAGCAGACATTTATTGTACAAAGTTGGATAGCACAGTAGTCTTACACCTACCTACTACCTTACACTAAATTGTGGTAAGCAGTACATTATACATATAGTCGTGCATTTAATACCTAACGCTGTTGTAAACCACTAAAATAATAAATTATTAAATGACTGAGGGTGCAAGGGCGAGATAGTAAATCAGGGTTGTATTTAGACTTTGAAAACTCAAATTTCCAACCCCGAATGGTACGGCACGCGACGCCACGCGTTAAAGTGAAATTTATATAGTAACAAACGATCCTTGGAATACAAAAGTTGACTCTTGTTTAGTTTGGTCTGACTAACTAGGTTGTTACTTCGGAGACAACAGACAACGAACACGAGACGGCAACACCTGTCGAATCGCAAATGAGTTCACTCGAGGATCAAGGCAACGAGTTTGAAATCGATTCTCCATGCTAATGGCCAGCCAAGACGTTGGCAAATCGGCATATTCCAATGTAAATGTGTTTTTACAATCAGTGCTATGATGTTGATGGGGTCGTACCCAGTAATAATCTTAAGAGCATTGACACAAACAACAAGTGCAACATTTCTCTTCTCAATTACCTACATACAATATCGCCGACTTCAAAAACATGTAGGTACATACTTCAGGCATGATTATAAAAATGTATTCAGTTTTACACCTTGCGTCGGTAAAATAAGGTATCCGTTTAAGCAAGTACAATGTTTATAATCTACACAGTCAATTTAAAGGGGCCCACTGATGAACAGTCCGCCGGACAATATCGTCCTGTCAGTTAAACGCAAAAGGTGACAGCTCCGAACAACTGACACGCCGATATCGTCCGACTGATCATCAGTGGGCTCCCTTAAACCTACACAACAAATTTGAAGATATCATAAAAATATCACATATTTTTTGGCACTTACACAACATAATAGTTGACCAATTACAGTCAAGCTTATACAATTATCAATAAAAGATGGCCGATTAAGAACGCTGTACATGCGCGGCGGTAGTTATGAAGACGTTCCGTTTACAAGTAACAACCGTCTCGGATTACACCAGGAAATGTACACAATACAACGAGCCGTGTCATCTTGTTAAGGGCCTACTGCAGCCGCGTCTGGCGCTTCGTAAACCACGCCCGCTAGTTCTTCCCTCCCCGCTAACACGCACACATGGAAACGCTTCGCGCCGCACGTGAAGTTTGTGTGACCTTTTAGCACCATCTAACGTTACAGAAGTTAACTACCATTATACGCGGTCGCTGCGGTCGGCCAGAAACTTAAATTCGGAAAAAATTGAAACAGATGGCGTTGTTACTTGTTCATAATAGCAAACCATAAAATAATTAATTCATAAACCTGCATATTTATTGTTGTTTTGGAAGATGTTAACATCATAGAAGCAGCAGCGTATATAGCATATAAGTTAAGAGTATTGATAATAAGAAAATAGCACAAGAACAGAAAAGAGATTATTTTTGATAAAATATGATGAAAACAGATTTACTTGATTACGCTCACCTGACTTTGCGGTCACTAAATGCAAATTTCAACCTTATTGTTATGGGGTTACAATAACCCTGGGGTTGCAGGCGTCCATGGTCGTTATTATTATAAATGCTTTGGTTGAAATGCTTTTTAACCCTCGAATTTTTCATAGGTACAGTCACCTGCAATAATATGTTACTCTTCGACGGCCGCAAAAATATGTGACACGCTCTTATGGCTCTACAAATAAGATCTAACATGATCTACCGCAAAACGGCCTTCGGTGTGTAACATATTATTGCAGCTGACTGTACTCGTATTCATTGTTGTATAGGTAGGTATTAATATCTTTTATCCG